>NC_056741.1:14656268-14828768 GCF_019279795.1 Protopterus annectens | reverse complement strand
TCTCCTCTGCAGTGTAAAGAGAGAGCACTTGGGAAGGGCATTCCCCTATAGTATCTTAATCTGCTCTGTTTCCTCCATCTCAAAAAAAAAAAAAAAAAAAAATTTTGCACTTCATCTGCCTCACTGTATTTGTGTTTCTTCCTACTTTATTACCTTATTTTGCTTTTGCCTCTTTTAACATTTTAAAGTGGAACCTGTGTGTTGAGAGACAGCCTTACAAGACTATCTGCAAATATATAGAGCTGAGTATATTTTTCTGTATTATTCTGTATTACAGAGCTAAATTGTTGCTTAGATATCTGTTGTCTTACTGTTCTGCAAATATACAGAGATCAGTATATATATTTTTTTGGTTTTATAATTTGCACTCTGATTCCTCACATCTCTGTTGAAACTGGGAATCTTGAGGCAATGTTACAACTGCCTCATGTACACAGACAACCCACTCCTCCTCCCAACAAATTCCAACACATGTGAGAGATGCAACCATATAGCCATACTGGAGGCTAAGCTCTCTCAACTCAGTACTGGCGTAACCAGTCAGGAGGAGAAGGAAACCACACTCACTACAATTCCAGTCTCACATAGACCTACCACGACAGCAAACCAAACACATAAACACACAAAAACATACTCGGAGGCTCTAAATAAAAATCTGCATAAGCAGCAGAGACCTACAAAGCAGACACCTAAGCAACCGCTACCCCAAAAACAAAACACGTACAACACATAGCTCACAAAGCCAGTGTGCTGAACAGTCACAGCCCTTAAGGCTAAACAACACACCTGATACACTTGTAATAGGTGACTCTATCGTCAGGCACACTGACGTCTCGCTCACCAGGCTGAACAAGGAGAAGGTCAATGTGAGCTGCCTGTCAGGCGCTAGGATCCGCCACATAACACAAGCACTCAGGTCACTCCAAGGCAAGTACAAATATGACTCAGTCATTGTCCCTGCTGGTGTGAATGACCTGAGATGTACCTCCCTGGACTACATGAAAAGAGACATAGAGGAGATCTCTGAGCGTGTAACCCAGGCCGGTATGACCCTGACGCTGAGTAGCATCTTACCCTCACCAAGAATGATGCCACAATATGAAGGCAAGATGATCAATTTCAACAATTGGCTTAAGTATTCGTGTCATTTAAAGGGGATCCAATGCCTGTCAGCCTGGGATGACATGCTCGACAAGCCACGATGCTTCGCTAGGGATGGCTTGCACCTGTCACCCCTGTGCATTCGGATATTGGCAAAGGCTCTTGCTACCCCCATAGTGCCTTTTTTAGGCAAGGCTCAAAAGACAAACCCACCTCCATAGGTATCACAAGGGATAAGAAACTAAGAGTAATGCTACTCAATGCCAGAAGTATAAACCTCAAGATGCACGCACTCGAAACTCTCCTTAGCATGGAGAACATCGATATCTGTGCAGTAACAGAAACCTGGTTCAAGGCTCCCGAGAGCATCCCAGCACTACCAGGTTATACCTCATACCATGCTTTTCGGCCCCAAAACTTGGACCGAACCACAAAAGGAGGGGAAGTATCAATATTCGTCAAAGATACCCACACCTCCAGGTTGGTGGCACAGCATGAAGCATCAGAGACTATCCATGTGCAATTAACAGTGGGTAAAACTGCCTTCCAGTTTATAGCCTACTACAGACCACCCTCCCAAACCCAGGAACCCCACTCGGCCTTCCTGAGAACACTGGAAAATATGAAGGTCTCTCCAAACACCATTATATTGGGCGACTTCAACTACCCAAACATAGACTGGGAGCATTACTTTAGCTCCAACACCCTAGCTCAAAGGTTCCTAGAATTTATAATGCTATGGAACAACTTGTTACCACTCCCACAAGAGGGGAAAACATACTGGACCTGATCATCACCAGCATGGGGACTCTATGCTCCAGACCAGAAGTGTATCCCTCATTGGTAAGATCAGGCCATAAACTAATCTCACTGGATATTCACATCCCGACTCCACCCCCTGCCCTGAAAACCACAGTGAAAAACTTCTCTAATGCAAATTTCACACTCCTCAAAACCGAGGTGGAATCCTTCAAAGCCCCTGGGCCTGTGGAAAATATGGCCCAGACCGCAGAATCCTTTATAAACGCATTCTATGAACACCTTCAGGAATGCATGGATCATGCAATCCCAAATAAAACCAAGTCCCAATCCTCCAAAGGCAGACGTCCTGTCTGGTGGACCCCAACCATAAACAAACTATACAATAGAAGGAGGAAGCTACTACATGATAGAGCAAAATCCCAAAAAGGGAAGGCATCTCTGATCAGTATTAGCAAAAAACTACAGGCACTCATAAAATCGTCTAAGGCCAGCTTCGAGAGAAAAATTGCACAGGACACTAAGGATAATCACAAGGCTTTCTTTAGTTATGTTAGGAACCTGGGTGGGAATTCCCAGATATGCTCAGAATTAGTCCAAAATGACAAAAAATACACCGAACCCACAGACATTGCCAACATCCTAGCTGACAGGTTCAGCGCAAACTTCTGCCCCCCCTCCCCACCAATAGGGCAAATATCTATCCTAGCAGAGTGCTGCCCCGCTGACATTTCAGATGCTCAGGTAAGAGCTGCCCTCTCCAAAGCAAAAAACACAGCATCAATGGGACCAGACGGTGTCCCGGGCTGCGTCCTACATGAACTCCAAGAAGAGCTAAACCCAAACATAAAACTACTGTTCAATCTCAGCCTTACTACAGGATATGTACCCAAAGAGTGGCATACAGCAACAGTGGTCCCTCTCCACAAAGGTGGTGCCTCAATGGATCCTGGAAACTATCGCCCCATAAGCCTGACTAGCTTGGTCTGCAAAGCTATGGAAAGGATCATCATGGACCTCATAAATAAAGATATTGGGGACCTACAGACACTGGATCCTACCCAGTTTGGCTTTGTTAAGGGCAGATCCTGCCTCTTAAACCTGGTTGATTTCTTTGAAACAGTCACTAAGGCCATTGACGAGGGGAAGGTGGTCCACACAGCCTACCTGGACCTCGCAAAAGCCTTCGATGCAATACTCCACTTGGGCATTATAGATAAGCTCACCAGCTTAAATATAAATCTCTATATGTCACTAGATGGGTTGCAAACTGGCTCAAGGACAGAACCCACATGGTTAGAATTGCTGGAGCCATGTCAGACTCCAAACCAGTTACAAGTGGCGTCCCACAAGGCTCAGTCCTGGGACCTCTCTTGTTCGGTATATATTTCTCGGAGGTACAGGCCAACACGGAAGGACTGTGGCTGACCAAGTTTGCAGATGACTGCAAACTGGGCGCCATAATCGCCACTCCAGCCGACACAAGCATCCTCCAAAAGGGCCTCATAGAAACAGACAACTGGTGCCAGAGCCATGGCCTCAAGCTAAATGCCAAAAAGTGTATAGTCATCCCCTATGGCAAAAACAAAGTGCCCACAAATTACCACATAGGTGGTAATCCATTAAATACAGAAGAAGTAATTAGGGACCTGGGGACCCAAGTTGATAGCATTCTCTCATTTGACGTGGCCAAAGTGGTTAGAAAAACATTTTATATAGCCCACCTAATCATGAAGGGATTCACATCTAGATCAGGGGAGGTCATCGTGCCTCTTTACTCATCCCTCATCAGGCCCATAATTGAGTACAATGCCCCTTTTGGGATGTACCTTACCAGACACCTGCAGCAACTGGAAGGACCCCAAAAGTACCTCACCAAGAGGATCAAAGGGCTCAAACAGATGCCATATTCTGCCCGGTTAAAGAAACTCCAGCTCTACTCAGTGGCATACCGCCTGCTCAGAGGCGATCTGTGCCTGACGTATAAAGCCATGTCCAACCCAGAATTAATGGACATGCTGCACCTCAGAAAATCCAAATCCCATCGAGCTATGCGCTCGAGAGACTTGAACCTCAGCACTGAAATAAATAGGACATGCTGGAGGGACAGATTCATAACCCAGAGGCTCCCTTCACTCTGGAATAAAATCCCAGTCCAGGTTAGGCAGAGTCCCTCATTGACTCTCTTCAAGAGGAATCTTGATGAGTGGATGGGAGATCATAGGTTTACCCCGGGTATCACTTCTGTGTCACTGTTAGACAGAGGCACAGTATACTAACCTCGAAAAAGGGCATAGCAAAATTATTTTAAAATGGGTGGGGAAAGCCAAACACACTCTGGCTAGGCTTATAAATGCCCTAGGGCAGATAGCCTAGTATGAACCTATGAACCTATGAACCTATTACTTAAAATCAAATCTAAAAAGATACATAGCCTATAACTTTTCGCACAGAATTTAAAAGACCAAGTACTTTTTCACCATCTTTGCCACCTCATATTGACTCTTTTGTGCGAGCCTGTGAACAAGGCTTTTACAAAACTATGTATGGTAATAGTAACAACAAGAAGGAATTTTATAATTTGAATTTTGCTGAGAAACAGGTGTTAGATTGCTTACAAAATAGATCTGATGTATCCATAAGGCCAGCCGACAAAGGAGGAGCGATCATGCTAATGAATAGGGCTAACTATTTGGAAGCCATGCAAGAACTTTTAAGTGATGGTGATACTTACAATAAAATTGGATGGTCTCAACTAAAGACCATCATGAATAACATCAGTGACTATCTATATGATTTACATATGGGAAGACAACTAGATGAAAGTCTATATAACTTTTTGAATGTTAGTTTTCTGGTTGTTTCCCATATAAAAGGACTACCGAAAATTCAGAAATCCCCCACAACACCACCAATGAGACTTATCGTTGCTGGGGGAGGTTGGGCTACTGAGCCCCTTTCTATGTATGTATGTAGAAAGTGAATTGAGAAAAATAATTCCAATGATTATGACTATCGTAAAAGACACCAATCACTTCTTGAATGAAATTAATGATTATGTTAGTAAAAATAATGTGATCACTTGCTTGACGGTAACTATGGATGTGAAGAATTTATTTGCGTCCATACTGAATGAATATGGCATTGAAGCCATAAGGGAGATCTTGACAAGCCAAAATATTTTTTATAATGAAACTGTTGGTAGGATATGTATGTTTTTAGATTTGATTTTAAGTAATAATGTCATTATGTTTGAGAAACAGTTATATCTGCAAAAGCGAGTGTCACTATGGGCACCCGATCGGCAAATTCTTATGCAAATCTAATGCATTTTTGGGAGTGTAAACACCTCCACAATAGTATATACAGTAGGAACTTCAAATTATACAGACATTTTGTGGATGATGTTTTTAATTTATGGGAAGGGGAGAATAACCCCTGTTAGAGTTTGTTAAATACCTGGAATCCACTACTGATTTTTGTAAGTTTACAGTATCTTACTCCTATTTCAGTATTGACTTTTTGGATATAACACCATGGAAAGATATGAATGGTAATATATCCACAACACTATTTCATAAACCATGCTGCACAATAGCTTATTGTGCAGTGACAGTATGCACCCCAGATACACTTTTCCAAATATAGTGAAAAGTCAGTTCATGAAAATTACCAGGATTTGTAATACAAGGGAGGGCTTAGATAAAGAGGTGGATACCCTGGGGAGTTTATTTGTAGATAGAGGTTATAAAAAAACGCATGGTAGAGAGTATACGTGATGAAGTGGTTCACCAAACATGAGATATTCAATGTGGAACTACCTCAATGAGGAGGAGTGACACTACACGTATCAAGAGAGGTAACAGAAGGCAAAGGGTTTCTTTTGTTACTAACTATACTAATAACAACAATCTGGTAAGGGATGTCATCCAACAACACTGGCATCTATTAACTAGTGATAGGCATACAGCTGATATAGTGGGGGACTTACCAAGTTTTACTTATAGGAATAATAACAATCTGAAGCAGTTATTATGTAATGAGAGACGAAAGAACCAGTGAAGGGAAATAGATTAGGCACCTATCCATGTTGGAAATGCAAGATCTGTAGTGTCACGAGTAGAGAACCGGATTTTATCCATCCTACTTTGTCCTTTAAAGTTCAACCCAGATTTTATGCTGATCGTAACTGTACTAATTTGATATATTTTGCTACATGCAATTTCTGTACCTGCTTTTATGTAGGTAAGACTGTATAATGTCTAAAAGACAGAGCAAATAGACATTTATATGAAATTAAGAATAAGAACATCAAACATGCATTAGCTAAACATGTTCTGGAATTTCCAGAGCATTATTTTAATTTTAGGGTGTTACAGTGCGTTTACAAAGACATCAGGGGTGGTGACGCTAATAATCATCGAGAGCAAGTTGAATTAAAGTGGATATTTAGACTTCAGGCACACAGATATCCAGGTATAAATAGCAGTATTAGTGTGAAGCCTGTTTTAAATGGGTGTAGACTCCCCAAACCCAGAATTAATGTAATGAGATGATGTCATCAGAGTTAATAAATGGAATGCTGTGATTTGCTTTTGGTTAAACTAACTGTCTCAAACTATATAATGTTCATATGTTTTAGTTCTGTATAGGCTCTGAAGAAGCGTAGCAATATGCGAAAGTGCTTATCCTTCTTGCTTGTTTTTATATATTCTAATAAAAGAGGAGTCTACTGTCATGGCTGTCCTGAAAAGTTTTTGTTTTATTACTGTTTTGGTGTTGTAGCTTAGACTCTTGGTGTACTCTGGTGATTATTGTTTTTGCTCAAACGTAACCATGCAAACTGCAAGGGAGGGCACAGTAATGGAATTGCATCAGTGTCAATGGCTCACCGGGTAGTACACTCACCTTTGGTGCTGGAAGATCAAAAGGCTGTAAATTCTATTCCCATTCCAGGTGACTGGATTAATTTTCAAACTGCTAAGGATGCAATGCAACATTAGGAGGGTGCTGCACTCCTGACTGTGCGTCCTTTGGATGAGATGTTAGACCGACTTCCCACCTGCTTGAGTTGAGGGTGGACCAAGTGAATGTAAAAGATCCCACGGCACTTATTAAAAAGAATAGGGGTCCTCTATTTAACATAACATAAAAGCATTAGTTACATAGTTACAAAATAGATCTGATGTATCCATAAGGCCAGCCGACAAAGGAGGAGCGATCATGCTAATGAATAGGGCTAACTATTTGGAAGCCATGCAAGAACTTTTAAGTGATGGTGATACTTACAATAAAATTGGATGGTCTCAACTAAAGACCATCATGAATAACATCAGTGACTATCTATATGATTTACATATGGGAAGACAACTAGATGAAAGTCTATATAACTTTTTGAATGTTAGTTTTCTGGTTGTTTCCCATATAAAAGGACTACCGAAAATTCAGAAATCCCCCACAACACCACCAATGAGACTTATCGTTGCTGGGGGAGGTTGGGCTACTGAGCCCCTTTCTATGTATGTATGTAGAAAGTGAATTGAGAAAAATAATTCCAATGATTATGACTATCGTAAAAGACACCAATCACTTCTTGAATGAAATTAATGATTATGTTAGTAAAAATAATGTGATCACTTGCTTGACGGTAACTATGGATGTGAAGAATTTATTTGCGTCCATACTGAATGAATATGGCATTGAAGCCATAAGGGAGATCTTGACAAGCCAAAATATTTTTTATAATGAAACTGTTGGTAGGATATGTATGTTTTTAGATTTGATTTTAAGTAATAATGTCATTATGTTTGAGAAACAGTTATATCTGCAAAAATTGAGTGTCACTATGGGCAACCGATCGGCAAATTGTTATGCAAATCTAGTAATGCATTTTTGGGAGTGTAAACACCTCCACAATAGTATATATAGTAGGAAATTCAAATTATACAGACGTTTTGTGGATGATGTTTTTATTTTATGGGAAGGGGGAGAACAACCCCTGTCAGAGTTTGTTAAATACCTGGAATCTACTACTGATTTTTGTAAGTTTACGGTTTCTTACTCCTATTTCAGTATTGACTTTTTGGATATAACACTATGGAAAGATATGAATGGTAATATATCCACAACACTATTTCATAAACCATGCTGCACAATGGCTTATTGTGCAATGACAGTATGCACCCCAGATACATTTTTCCAAATATAGTGAAAAGTCAGTTCATGAAAATTACCAGGATTTGTAATACAAGGGAGGGCTTCGATAAAGAGGTGGATACCCTGGGGAGTTTATTTGTATATAGATGTTATAAAAAATGCATGGCAGACAGTATACATGATGAAGTGATTCACCAAACATGAGATATTCAATATGGAACTACCTCAATGAGGAGGAGTGACACTACACATATCAAGAGAGGTAACAGAAGGCAAAGGGTTTCTTTGGTTACTAACTATACTAATAACAATAATCTGGTAAGGGATGTCATCCAACAACACTGGCATCTATTAACTAGTGATAGGCATACAGCTGATATAGTGGGGGACTTACCAAGTTTTACTTATAGGAATAATAACAATCTGAAGCAGTTATTATGTAATGAGAGACGAAAGAACCAGTGAAGGGAAATAGATTAGGCACCTATCCATGTTGGAAATGCAAGATCTGTAGTGTCATAAGTAGAGAACAGGACTTTATCCATCCTACTTTGTCCTTTAAATTTCAGCCCAGATTTTATGCTGATCGTAACTGTACTAATTTGATATATTTTGCTACATGCAATTTCTGTACCTGCTTTTATGTAGGTAAGACTGTATAATGTCTAAAAGACACAGCAAATAGACATTTATATGAAATTAAGAATAAGAACATCAAACATGCATTAGCTAAACATGTTCTGGAATTTCCAGAGCATTATTTTAATTTTAGGGTGTTGAGTGTGTTTACAAAGACATCAGGGGTGGTGACGCTAATAATCATCGAGAGCAAGTTGAATTAAAGTGGATATTTAGACTTCAGGCACACAGATATCCAGGTATAAATAGCAGTATTAGTGTGAAGCCTGTTTTAAATGGGTGTAGACTCCCCAAACCCAGAATTAATGTAATGAGATGATGTCATCAGAGTTAATAAATGGAATGCTGTGATTTGCTTTTGGTTAAACTAACTGTCTCAAACTATATAATGTTCATATGTTTTAGTTCTGTATAGGCTCTGAAGAAGCGTAGCAATATGCAAAAGTGCTTATCCTTCTTGCTTCTTTTTATATATTCTAATAAAAGAGGAGTCTACTGTCATGGCTGTCCTGAAAAGTTTTTGTTTTATTACTGTTTTGGTGTTGTAGCTTAGACTCTTGGTGTACTCTGGTGATTACTGTTTTTGCTCAAACGTAACCATGCAAACTGCAAGGGAGGGCACAGTAATGGAATTGCATCAGTGTCAATGGCTCACCGGGTAGTACACTCACCTTTGGTGCTGGAAGATCAAAAGGCTGTAGGTTCTATTTTCATTCCAGGTGACTGGATTAATTTTCAAACTGCTAAGGATGCAATACAACATTAGGAGGGTGCTGCACTCCTGACTGTGCGTCCTTTGGATGAGATGTTAGACCGACTTCCCACCTGCTTGAGTTGAGGGTGCATCAAGTGAATGTAAAAGATCCCATGGCACTGATTAAAAAGAATAGGGGTCCTCTATTTAACATAACATAAAAGCATTAGTTACATAGTTACAAAATGTACGTATTTACAGGTAGTATATACATATTTCTCCTTTTTCACTATAACTTCCTCATTGTTATTCTTCCGTAATTGACTCCCACACATTCTTCCAAAACAATAATATAATTTTTTTACAATTGTTTGTCTTTCGGTAAGGGGTCGCCACAGCGGAACTCCGGTCTGCTAATGATTGGCAGTAGATTTTTACGAAATGCCGAGGTGCCAGCTCGACGCACAACCTTCAACAAAGGCATGCCTATTTACGCACGCATGTCTTTCGAATGCTACCCAACCGCGGGGAGGACATGCAAACTCCACACAGAAGGCATTCCCAAGCCAAGCCGAGAATCAAACAGGAGAACCTCTTGCTGTGAGGTAACAATGCTACCACCGCGGCATACAATCTAATTTTTTTTACAATATAGCTATCAAAATCCATTTCCCATTAAACAAAATTTCATTCAATCTTTCATTCCAAATAACCCATATTACAGAAAATAAATTCCTATATACCCTTCTCATATATTCTTTCTTCTTGTTTTTATAATATTTATATATAATAATATTGATAGCTACGTTGTTTATGTAATGAATATTCTCAAACATTTTGTTCATACAGCATTTTTTCTAAAGTTACACAAGTTTTTTAAATTTCATAAAACATGTGCTGCTCTCTCTTTGTCCCCACAAAATAAACACACTCTTTCAACTTTATTTTCATATGGTATAGTTCCCTTTATTGGTAACATATTTATTACAAGTCTCTGCAGGAAATCCTGACATTCTACTCTCTTGGTACACTACTTTTTCCTTACTTTAATGGCTTTAATCCCTTCTTCTGTTAAATTGTTCCATGGATTTTCATAATATTATTGTTTCATCAATATACCACACCTTTCTATATTTCTCTATATCATCAGTTTTTTATTTTCCAAGTTAGTATTCTTGCTTGATAATGCCTTCATTTACATGTTTTTTTCTCTTTTTCTTATTCACAACAGAACAACTATACAAACTGCAACTAAAGTCCGATCCCGAATCAAAAGCCAAAATAAAAACAGAAAGAATGGTATGGTCAACACAGCCAAGGGCAGTTTAAAACCACTTTAATAAAATAAAATAGTAAGAAAACATTTCAAAACAGCTTTCAACCTCCACCCTCCATTCTATAAAGTTCTCTCATCTCTACGTTTCATAGTAATATCAACAGTTTCACATAGACCCTGCATGCATTTTTAACATAATCTTCTTCCAGTTCATTAGTTTAAACTGCAAAATAAAATTTTTTAAACAGTTAGGTTACTACCAGAAAACATAATCGTTCCACAGATAAATGTCCTTTTTCTTAAACAGTTCCATGCATTTCATAATCGGTCTATTAGTTTAAAATGTTAAGTCAAAAAAATCTCTGTCCCAATATGTATAGAAGACCCAATTTCATGAGCTTTAAAAGTCAGAACAGTTACCAAATTATCCCATAGATAATATCTGTCTATTATAGTGTCATTTTTTTGTTCTTCCTGCGTATGTTTTAGTTAGTGCATTATCTGCTGCCACAAAACCAGACTCCTTCAGTTTGTTGCTGTTTCCTCTTTTACTTTATGTCACTGCTACAAAACATTTAACTGCTGCATTCTCTGCTGCCACATCACTGGTTCCTTTTCCACATTACCATCCTCAGCACTTTGGAAAAAGTTTTCTGCCATCCCACAGCATGAAACAGCAGACCTGTCAGCTGGATCATCCTGTGTGATTATTTTTAAGAGAACATCATCTGCAAGTCCTCCTGATGCCAGTTCTGTTATTCACATCTCTGCATTAGACTCACTTACTTTCTTTTCCATGGAGACAGATACATACTGCTTATTTGTAACATCTACCATACAGAAATCTTTGTTTGCATTCTGAAGGTCCATATCAAATATTTTTTTCTCCAAATTCTCACTTTCCACTTCCAAACTCTCTATAGCATTTCTCTCCTCCTCCATACTGCTGCTTCCCTTAGGACTCTTCCTTGATACTGCAGGAGCCCTCCAGCACCATCTAGAAGCTCCAGGGAGTAGGAGAAGTTCCCTTATGCCCTGGCCTAATTTCTCCCATGAAAAGACACCACTAGGCTAGTCGGTGTAACCCGGTAAACAAAGAATGAAAAAAATGATAAATTAAATACTTAAGAACTCCCCCTTTCCACAGGAGGATGGTAAGACCCTCCAGGATTTCTTTAATATCCATGCTGGCCCCAGCCTATATTGAAGTAAGTCTGGGAATGTAGAGAAAGGCTAGTAGATCCGGCAGTGGATGCAGGGCACTGCGGTAGAAAAGGATGACACGGGAGCAAAAAGGCTAAAAAAAGGAATAGAGAAATAAAACAGGAAAGTTCATGAAAAATAAAAAGTGTATTTTGGAAACAGTAAAAACACATGTTTAAATTATGTAGTAGAAAATGGAGGTTAAGACGTAAGAAGACTGGCCTATGAGAGTGCCAAAGGAGAAGGTGGATAAAAGATTACAATGAAAGATATGAATAATATCTTGGGCTTAGTTAATACAAATCATGTTCTAGGAGAAGATGGTTTAAACTGTTATTTATAAAAACAAGGATGCAACTGGAAGGGAACATATTTTGGAAGTGCTAAACAAATGAATGAATGATGAGATAAAGAATACACAAATAATGTAGAATAGTGATAACATTTATATGAAAGAAGGCAGAAAAAGACTAGAAAAAGACATTTTTGAAAACTGTGTCTTATAATCTTGTACAACATTGATTATTTTATATTTATAAAAACAACACAGGTTAGAATAGGAAAATGTTAACAGATGTGATTAACGAAATTATTCAGAATATAAAAGGAAAAAGGTAAAATAACTGTTGATTATAATTAAAGAAAATGTGAACAATATTACAAGGGAAAAATAAGGAAGTAAAAATTGTTACTTGTGATGAATTAAAAAAGCTTATGATATGGCTAGTCATGGACAAATGTGGGAAAGTATTAGAATATTATGCTATAGGACAAAGACTGAAGAAGTTGTTTGAGTGCATATGACAATTCTGAAGTACAAGTTATGAAAAACAGGTGGACAGGCAGGAAAATAAGGATAGGAAGAGGGCTGTGCCAAGGATGTCCTATGACTAGAGCCATTTTTTCATAATGAATGCTCCAGTGACAAATGTAAGAAAATGGAGGAAAGGGGAAGGTAAGAAACAGTGCACAGTAAAAATCTGCATTTTGCAATAGTTTACATAGACAATATGCTAGTGGGTAACTGTGGGCTGAATAACAGACATTATTATGGAAGTTGCAGAAAATTTAAAGAAGTTTATGTCTTATTAAAATTAAAAGTAAGGGATTTGGGGAGCAGATTAAGATAAGAGGGATATATTTTAATGAAGCAGAGATTAGAGTATTAGGAGTAATGTATGAAAACAACAATGTATTATTAAAAAGTGGGAAATATATTTGAAAAAAATGTTAAATAAATTATTAAGAAACTGAGGAACTTTAAAGTTTCTTTTGGAAACAAATGGATTTTATTAATTGGTCTTTACTTTGTATTTTCAGTTATTTTGGTGGAGTATATTCCATTTTTGTGGATTTCCAGGTAAAAGCCTGTTAAAGAGTGGGAATATATAATAAAAAAACAGAAAGGGAGTCTTGGGATATTGAAAAGGACAATAAACTTACTAGAGTAGCAAATATGTACCATACAAATTCATGCAATCTAACAAATAAGATTGGGGAATTATCAGCTATTGCTAGTCAGACACAACTTTCCATTATAGCCATTACCGAGGCATGGCAAGGTAGTGTTGTTCACATATTAGGGTAATGAGAAATGCCTAAGAATGGATACTTCCTGAGGTAAAATTGTTTTTTTTGTTTGTTTGTTTTTTTCTTCATGATTCCTTCTTCTCAAAATTATAATGGAATAATATTGATATGACGCTTCTTGCCAATGAACTTTCAGGATTTTTCAATAATATCAGTTGACATATATTTTGTAGTTAATATCTCAGTCCAAGAATGAATGTTCAGCAACAAAGTTAGCATTACAATTCATGGCTGACAAATGGAATTTTAAAACGTTGATAATCCTAGATAACCTTTAATTTTACTAATATTGACTGGGGTTGTGGAACAGCAGCTCACAAACTGACAATGAAATTTATGACTTAAAGACACTGACAGATAGGTGCCAGACAATGTATTTCCTGCTTGAAATAGTTGAATCTACTGTTTTCATAAAATTCATTGAAGTTGGAAATTTATGACTGCTCATAGATTAGTGATCAATTTGTTTCTGTTTCTTTCTATTACCTCGCTGATTCCTGCAGAAGGATCTCTGAGAAGTAAAAAAACGAATCCCAACTACAGAGTCTTTCCATCTTCACTTCTGGAGAGTGTTCCTTTAACTTTGGGGCCAAACAAAGATGATCCATCAAAGGGAGAGTGGCGTCCCTCCACTGGACCAGTAATCACTCCTCGCCACTGGCAACAGTGTAGGACATACACTGGGAGGATCGCAAGATACGCACACATTATTTCCAGATGCAGTTCACTGCATCCGGTGCAATTTCCCTTAAGAGCATACAGAGACCAGAGTTGGAATGGGACTGGTTTCTCTCTCTTTGTCTAGATCCCCAGTAAGACTCCCCACTGGCACAGCTATACAGTTGAGTCCTTAGCCAGGGTTACAAGCCAAGTCCTCCAACACTCTCTCTCTCTGTCCAACCAGTGCTTCATGTCCCTGGCCAAGTAGCTACCACACACAATCTTGGAGATTTTGATTTGCACACACACACACACACACACACACACACACACACACACACACACACACACACACACACACACACACACACACACAAACTTGGGAAAGACTGGCACAGGTTTACTAGCTTCGTCCCTCTTGCCCAGACTATAAGGTAGTTTTCACTGCCACTATAACCCCTTGACAGCTACTTTAAGGCCCTTAACAAATGGTGACCATTTTTACTATGTAATATTAATATTAATATTAATACAAATGGTATGCCTGAACCCGCAGCCCTAGAGGTACCCTCAGCAGCATGAGAGATTACTCATGCATTGAAGATGGACTGTAGGATAGCAGTTGTGAAGAAGTTTTCTTCTGGCTCTCCACAGACATGGACCCAGAAAGGGATGTGGAAAGCTCCTTGATCAAATCCCTTTGTAGCCTGGTGAAATGTGTAAATTGAGCCAAGGAGAAACTGGATCTGGAGTGAAAAGAGGCGATCAGATTTGAGGAGAGTTGAGTTTTGATGTAGTCTGATCTGAAGAGAGTGTCGCATCTGATATTTTTGGCACTTTAGCCAGTGGCTCAGAGGACGGAACCGAATGGAGAGAATGATCAGGGTTCCATTTTCTGGACTACTTCTCTTTAGGTGCAGAATTAGGTGTTCCTTTATCTGTTTTACCAGACGGGGTTTAACTCCAGCCAAGACAGAAACAGCAGAGGAAGGGAGCAAACCTTTTAGCAGAAGCTTATTCCTCCTGTCACTTAAAGCCTGGGAATTGAACCTTGAGAAAACAGAACAATCCACATCCAAATGGGTAATGCTCAAACAATATACTCACTCCTTGTGGACATCTGAGTTAGAGATTTTATGCACACAGGAGGTCCACTTTTTAAAATCTGTAGGTTTGTCAGCCATACCAGAAGCTAAAAAACTTCTATAAACAAGATGCAAAGAAAAGGAAATTTCTATTTTTTTTTAAGTTAAGTGTAGAAAGAGAGAGAAAATCCCAGCAATGGTAAGCAAGTGATACATAAAAAGCAGTTAAGTAAAAGGAAGGGTACCAATAATGGTACAAAGAGAATACCCCAATGGGTAGAAAGGCCTAGCATGGGGCAGAAAAGTAAAAGGCGAAAATGTGATGGGAGGAAAAGACAAGTACCTACTATGCTAAAGTAAAGGAAGGTGGAGAAAGCAACTAACTGTAAACATTTTCACAAAAAAAAGGATATATGACTATCACTCATCCTCAAATTACTTGACAGCAGAAATCCACATCCAACCGATGTTGCAGAAAACAAGATCTGAGGCAAACCAGGAGAGAGGGACATTGCAGGTAAAGGAAGGAGCTCGAGAGCTGGATCCGTGAGTCTGGCAAAAGTGGCCAAGTTAGATCCGATGTTAGATCTGAGACCCCATCAGTTCAGGAATGAATGAAATGACATCAGATCAAAATTATGTACTTACCATAATGATAGATCAGTGTTGTGCTATTTCCATCCAGTTCAACATTTGGGTCGTTGGAACCAGCTGCATCCAACCTCACTCCTCATATGAGAGTATTGGATGTGAGAGTTCTGACTCTTCCCCTATCCACAATTCCCTCTTCTTAGCTGATTTACCTCAGATCGAGTTTGCTGACTATTTCCATAATGTCTCTAATAATTACAAAAAGGAATCAAAAAAGAGTCCACAGCATTTCCTACTATGGAATGAAATGTGCAATAGGAAACAGACATGGTCTTGTCAGGGTCTGATCGAGCCCCAGAAGATGTAAAATGGCAATTTGGAAGGGGAAGGAGGGAGGGATGTTGAACAGGATAAAAATAAGAAAACATGGATCTATCATTATGGCAAGTACATAACTTTTGTATCCGATGTTGTCTATTTTCATTCAATTCAACATTTGAGACTGATTCTCAAGCTGCCTAAAAAGAGCCTGGGTGAACTCAAGTAAGGATATTCCTAATAATGGCAGAGCCAAAGGATGGGCGAGCTCTAGACTGCACATCCAATTTGTAATAGGTTCATAGGTTCATAGGTTCATACTAGGCTATCTGCCCGAGGGCATTTACAAGCCTAGCCCATCGTTTTGTGGCTTACGCCACCCCTTTAGTATGGGGAACTATACCCATTATTTTGCTGTGCCTCTGTCGAGCAGTGACACTGAGGTAATCCCTGGGGTATATCTGCGATCTCCCATCCATTGGTCAAGATTTCTCTTGAACAAGGCCAGCGAGGTGCTCTGCCTCACATGTACCGGGATTTTGTTCCACAGCATAGGGAGTCTTTGGGTGATGAATCTATCCCTCCAGCACGTCCTATTAATATCCGTGTCGAGGTTTAAGTCTCCGCCCTTGTGGCTCTGATGGATCTAGATTTTTGAGGTGAAGCATATTCATCAAATCTGGGTTTGACATGGCCTTGTATGTTAGGCAAAGGTCACCTCTGAGCAAGCGTGGCGACTGAATAGAGCTGGAGTTCTTTCAGTCGGGCAGCATAGGACAGATGTTTGAGACCCTTTATCCTTTTGGTGAGGAACTTTTGTGGCCTCTCCAGCTGCTGCAAGTGTCGGGTCAGATACATTCCGAATGGGGCATTGTACTCAGTCATTGGTCTGATGAGTGATGAGTATAGGGAGACTATGACCTCCCTTGATCTAGATGAGAATCCCTTCATGATAAGGTGGGCAATGTAGAAGGTCTTCCTAACTACTTTAGCTACATGGGTGTCGAATGACAGACTACTATCAACCTGGGTCCCCAGGTCCCTGATAACTTCTTCTGTACTCAGTGGATTGCCACCTATTTGGTAGCTAGGGGTAACCTTGTTTTTCCCGAAGGGTATGACTATGCATTTTTTGGCATTTATCCTTAGGCCATGACTCTGGCACCAGTTATCCGTCCCTGTGAGACCCTTCTCTAGGATATCTCTGTCAGATGTGTTTTCTACTATGGCAGTTTGCAGTCATTTGCAAACTTTGTCAGCCATAACCCTCCTGTGTTTGCTTGTACTTGGAAAAGTAGATGCCAAACAAGAGTGGGCCCAGGACTGAGCCCTGTGGTACACCACTTGTGACAGGCTTTGAGTCTGACATGGCGCCAGCAACTCTGACCCTGTGGGTTCTGTCACTCAGCCAGTTTGCAACCCATCTTGTGATGTATGGGTTAACATTTAAGCTGATGAGTTTTTCAATGATACCCAGTGGGGTATTGTATCAAAGGCCTTAGCCAGATCGAGGTAGGCTGTATGGACTGCCTTTCCTAAATCAATGGCTTTGGTGACTGTTTGAAGAAGTCAACCAAGTTTAAAAGGCATGATCTGCCTTTGACAAAGCCAAACTGGGTTGGATCCAAAGTCTGCAAATTCCTATGTCTTTATTTATGAGGTCCATTATGATCCTCTCCATGGCTTTGTAGATAAGGCTTGTCAAGCTAATGGGCGGTAATTTCCAGGGTCGGTGGAGGCACCGCCTTTGTGAAGTGGGACCACAGTTGCAGTGCGCCACTCCCTGGGTACGTATCCAGAGGTAAGACTTTGATTAAACAGCTGTCCTAGCTGTGGGTTTAATTCCTCATTGAGTTCGTGGAGCACACAGCCGGGGACACCATCAGGTCCCATGGATGCTGTGTTTTTGCTTTGGA
Source organism: Protopterus annectens (assembly GCF_019279795.1). Lineage (NCBI taxonomy): Eukaryota > Metazoa > Chordata > Ceratodontiformes > Protopteridae > Protopterus > Protopterus annectens. The sequence continues at coordinate 14,810,780 of NC_056741.1, read as the reverse complement.
GTCAGCAGTTCTCACTTGCCCGCTGCAGATCTTTGGGGGGCTCATATCGTTTGGTATAGATATCTCTCCTTTTGGGGGGGAGGGGGAGGGAGAAGTTTGCACTGAACCTGTCAGCCAGTATGTTGGCAATGTCTGTAGGATCAGTAATCTTCACATCATTTTGAACTAGTTCTGAGCATATCTGGGAGTTTCCTCCTAGGTTTCTAACATAGCTAAAGAAGGCCTTATGATTGTCTTTTGAGTCTTTAGCTATTTTCTCTCGAAATTAGCTTTGGATGATTTTATGAGAGCTCTTAGTTTTTTACTTATAGTGATCAAGGGTGTCTTACCTTTTAAGGATTTTGCTCTATCTTGTAGTAGCTTCTTCCTTTTATTGTAGAGTTTGTTTATGGCTGGGGTCCACCAGACTGCTCGCTTGCCTTTGGTACTATGAGTCTTTGTTTTGCTTGGGATTGCCTTATCCATGCAGTCCCGCAGGTGCAGGTTGAATGTGTTTGTAAGTGAATCAGCGGCTTGAGTACTGTTTTCCATGCTGGGGGCCTTAAAGGAGACCACACTAGTCTTTAGAAGTGTGAAGTCGGCTTTGAGAAGTTCTTTACTGTGGTCTTTTTATTTCAGGTGGGGGTGGGATGAGGACCTCCAGCGAGATTAGTTGTGATCTGATCTCACCAGTGAGGGGTATACTTCCGGTGTTGAACATTGTGCTCCCATGTTCGTGATGATGAGATCAAGTATGTTATCTCCTCTTGTGGGGATGGTGACTAGTTGTTCCATGGCATTTGAGTTTATGAATTCCAGGAACTTTTGGGCTAGGGTGTTTGGGCTTGAGTAGTGTTCCCAATCTATATTAGGGTAATTGAAGTCACCTAGTATGATGGTGTTTGGTGATACATTTATCCCCTCTAGTGTTTTCAGGAAGGCCATGTGAGGTTCCTGAGTTTGTGAGGGTGGCCTGTAACATGCTACAATTTGAGCAGTCTTGCCTATGGTTAATTGCACCTGGATGGTCTCCGATGCATCGTGTTGCCACCAGTCTTGAGGTGTGGGTGTCCTTGATGAATATGGATACCCCCTCCTTTCTTGGTATTGTCCAGATTTTGGGGCCGGGCATGATATGAGGTAAAACCTGAAAGCGCTGGGGTGCTCTCAGGAGCCTTGAACCAGGTTTCTGTCACAGCACAGACATCGATGTTCTCCATACTGTGAAGGGCCTCGAGTGCGTGCATTTTGTGATTTAGTCTTCTGGCATTGAGCAGCATTACCCTTAGTTTTTTCCTTTTTGTGTTCTAGGGTGGTAGGTTTAGAATTTGAGCCTTGCCTAAAAAGGCACTATGGGGGTGGCAAGAGCCTTTGCCAATATCCGGAATCCCAGGGGTGACAGGTGCAAGCCGTCCCTTGCGAAGCAGCGTGGCTTGTCCAGCATGTCATCCCAGGCAGACAGATACTGGATCCCCTTTGAATGACACCAGTGTTTAAGCCAATTGTTAAAGCTGATCATCTTATCTCTGTATTGTGGCATCACTCTTGGTGAAGGTAGGATACTGCTCAAGGTCAGGGTCATACCTGCCTGGGCTACATAATCAGAGAGCTCCTCAATGTCTCTTTTCATGTAGTCCAGGAGGTGCGTCTCAGGTCGTTTACACCAGCGTGGACAATGACTGAGTCATATTTGTACTTGCTTGAGAGACCTGAGTGCTTGCGTTATGTGGCAGATTCTAGCGCCCGACAGGCAGCTTACTGTGACCTTCTCCTTACTCAGTCTGGTGGCGGGACGTCAGTGTGTCTGACTATGGAGTCACCAATGACTAGTGTGTCTGGCATTGTGTTTGGCCTTAAGGGCTGTGACTGTCTGACACTCTGACTGTGAGGTCTATGTGTTGCAGGTGTTGTGTTCTGAGGTGGTGGTTGTTTGGGTGTCTGCTTTGGTGGCCTCTGCTGTTTTGGTAGATTTTTGATCAGAGCCTCCAGTATGTCTTTGTGTGTTTATGTGTATGATTTGAGGTTGTAATGGTGCTATGGGAGACTGGGTCTATAGTGTGTGTGGTAACCTTCTCCTCCTGACTGGTCTTGCCAGTCCTGTGTTGAGAGAGCTCAGCCTCCAGTTTGGCCGTATAGTTGCATCTCGCATGTATTTATGTTTTGTGGGAGGAGGAGAGGGTTGTGCGTGTACATGAGGCAATTGTAACATTGCCTCAGTATTCCGAGGTTCACCAGCTGAGCAGGAGAGGACACTAGCAACTGATCCCTCGACATGCTAGAAGGATAGACAAAAACTTTAAAAAAGATTCAGGGGGACGTGGGTGACCGAGAAATGGGGGGTTACCTTTTTGGGGTACTATCTATGACAAGAGTGCCGTATCAAGGTAATAAGTACTGTAGGAGCAAGTGCTAGGTTTAACAGATAGAGAATAGTCTACTTGGAGTCAAGTGGAGATGATCTTTTTAGTTATAGGATACGCTGATTAGATCAGTAGTATAGTTCGAGGAAGGTAGTTTTAAGGGAAAATTTGAAGAGTGGACTTTAGGTAGCCCGAATAGTTTAAACCTACCTAACTGGCGCTGCCCTAGTGTGCAACAGTGGCAGCTCCGCTAAATCGTGCTAGCAGCGTTTACCGTTTATACCAGGGGCTGGAAAAAGCTAGAAACTGGCCCAAAACGACCAATAAACTACTAGTTACTGGCTGAAACCTCACAAAACTGGACAAAAGGCAGCTCAATGCCTCCCACTCCCACTGGTAAGCAAGGTAACTTCCTCTCCCCCAAATAAGGCAAGGAAACAGTACACAGGAACTACAACCAAAGCCCAGGAATCAGCAACTCTGAAACTGGACTAAACTAGTAAAGCAGGAAAAACAAGAGATATTTTTCTTTTTTTCTTTTTTTTCACAAAACAGGCAGAAACAGGTACAGCAAACACTTATAAATGCTATGAATCAGCTACTACAGCTTACACAGAAGAATTTGCTACAAATACAGTCAAATAGTAACAAACAAGGATTCCAAGTGCAATATTAAGTTAAATGCAGTAAAAACAGCTTCAATGTAACAGAAAGGCAGGCGAAATACAGTCGCTAGGTATTCAGATGTGGAAAGCAACAAAAAATATACTTAGTATCAAGGAAAAGTCGCTTATTCAGCTCTCTGCAGCCTGGATTACTCTGCTGGCCCACGTGGAGTCTGTGCTGGGTAGGTACAAGCTGAAAAACGCGCGTTTACCGCGTTTTATACCAGGGGCTGGAAAAAGCTAGAAACTGGCCCAAAACGACCAATAAACTACTAGTTACTGGCTGAAACCTCACAAAACTGGACAAAAGGCAGCTCAATGCTTCCCACTCCCACTGGTAAGCAAGGTAACTTCCTCTACCCAAATAAGGCAAGGAAACAGTACACAGGAACTACAACCAAAGCCCAGGAATCAGCAACTCTGAAACTGGACTAAACTAGTAAAGCAGGAAAAACAAGAGATATTTTTTTCTTGTTTTCTTTTTCACAAAACAGGCAGAAACAGGTACAGCAAACACTTATAAATGCTATGAATCAGCTACTACAGCTTACACAGAAGAATTTGCTACAAATACAGTCAAATAGTAACAAACAAGGATTCCAAGTGCAATATTAAGTTAAATGCAGTAAAAACAGCTTCAATGTAACAGAAAGGCAGGCGAAATACAGTCACTAGGTATTCAGATGTGGAAAGCAACAAAAATATACTTAGTATCAAGAAAAGTCACTTATTCAGCTCTCTGCAGCCTGGATTACTCTGCTGGCCCACGTGGAGTCTGTGCTGAGAAGGTACAAGCTGAAAAAAGGGTGATTACGCCGTTTTATACCAGGGGGCTGGAAAAAGCTAGAAACTGGCCCAAAACGACCAATAAACTACTAGTTACTGGCTGAAACCTCACAAAACTGGACAAAAGGCAGCTCAATGCTTCCCACTCCCACTGGTAAGCAAGGTAACTTCCTCTCCCCCAAATAAGGCAAGGAAACAGTACACAGGAACTACAACCAAAGCCCAGGAATCAGCAACTCTGAAACTGGACTAAACTAGGGATACAGTGGTGTGAGCTGTTGACCAAGTTGCTGCTACACAGATGTCACTGATAGCAGATGGCAGAGTGAGCCTTAGGCTTTGAATGTAAACACAACTCTTATGTCTTATAAACAAAGGAAATGCAATCTGCAGGTCATCTAAAAAGCATCATTTTTGAAACTTGATGTTCTAGTTTTGTCCTGTAAAAGGAGACAAAGTGCTGGTCTGATTTTTTAAAGTATTTCATACGATGCAAATAAAATCTGAGTTGTCTACACAAATCTAAGGTATGGAGAGTGTGTTCAGCTATAGTCAAGGATGTCGGGAGGCATATTTACTGTACGCACTTAAGTACAGTTTTTGTGGAATAGGTGTAGAATCTGGCTGACACTAGGACCCACGAGAGAAAAACTAAAAGTTAAGAAAATAAATAAAATAAAATGATAACATGGCACATGCAAGTGCCTTGACTGAGACTGCATAGTAATTTGCAGCTCATCAAGCATTTGCATGCTTAGCACTTTTTAGTTACTAGGTGCTAACTGTCCAATTAGCACAGTCCGGATGGTAGGGGGAAATGTATGAAATTCATCTGACCACGTTTCTTTGATGCAGCTTTTCTTTCGTCCATTAGCCAGTACTGAGCATGGGAGTGAAGAAGCTGAGTTACAGATGTCAGCAACTGAGATTTTGCAGTTAGGCATAGGTGCTAGAACCATAAGGCTGGGATGCCCCCCCCACACACACACACAAACTTTAAACAAATATATGAATGTGCCCTACCTGTCTTAAAAATACAAATTAAAATAAGAATGCAACAAATGCCATTCCCTCTGCTCCTATTTGCTGACTAACTTAGCACCATTGCTGTTTGCCTCAGTATAATAGATACAGACAGTATAATAGATACAGACATCATTTACCTACTACTTTAATTTTATGAGACCTGCAACAGTTTATAAGCTTCAGTGATTCACTGAAAAGGTAAAAGTTGTGGCAAATAAAAGGGTAAAAATTCATGGTAAAATTGGGGACTTGTGAATGCATATCTCTCAACTGTTTGGCATTTGCCTGGGGGAAAACAAGTTTACTATTAAAATATTAGAATTCCACAATTGTTTTCTGTGGCTGCTTTAAATTTTAACTTGCTAGAGCTTTACCCCTCACCTGTCATTGTGTTAGATCAGCCGCAAAGGCAGAACCGCTAGCATGGTGGCAGAAGAACCGCAACTAAGACCGGAACCACAACTGTCAACATCTTTGCTCAGGAATTCTAGACAAAGCATAAAAATAATGGTGGCACAAATGACAAAATCAGGACAGATTTATAAACTAAGAAAATTGCAAGAATAAGCAGGTTTTATATTAGCATGCTTTTTCTGAAGGAGAAAGTTTGAAACTCAATTGAATGTCCTTATTTCGAGATTGCAATCTATAGTGATTTGACAGAAGACCACATTTTTTCAGGAAGAAACCAAGAGGTGTAAGGCAAAAATCTTGGACACTGCAAAATTCTGGACAGTTGAGAGTTGTGCCTGTATGTAGCGAGAGCAAGGAAATAGTCTGTGCTTGCCTGTTTATGAAAAGGAGGTTGCATGTTCAGTTAATACTAGTCATACTTACATGAGTGCATGGATCGTGCGATCCCAAACAGAACATAGACGCTATCCTCCAAAAAAAGGAAGCCAATCTGGTGGTCCCCTGCCATAAACAAACTCTACAACAGAAGGAAGAAATTGTTGCAAAAGAGAGTAAAATCGCATGAGTGAAGGAGCTCCCTGCTCAGCCACAGTAAGAAGCTAAGATCCCTTATAAGATCATCCAAAGCTAGCTACGAAAACCAAATCACCACTAATTCTAAGGACAACCACAAAGCATTCTATAGCTATGTCAAGAATCTCAATGGCAATGCCCAGATCTGCTCTAAGTTACAGTACAACGGCACGAAAATTACAGAACCAACTGATACTGCCAACATCCTGGCAGATAGGTTCAGTGCTAACTTTACCCCCACCCCCACCCCCTAAAGGGCCCATATCTATTCAGGAAGAATGCAGAGTACCTGAAATCACAACGATGCAGGTAAAAGCTGCACTTTCTAAAGCCAAAAACACAGCATCTATGGGACCGGACAACATCCCAGACTGCATTTTACATGAACTTCAGAACGAACTGGCTCCCCACCTAAGCACCATGTTCAATCATAGCCTCACATCAGGCTTTGTGCCCACTGAATGGCGTACAGCAAGTTATCCCACTCCACAAAGGGGGAGCCACCACTGATCCCGTAAACTATCGCCCTATTAGCCTGAAGAGCCTGGCCTGCAAGGCCATGGAACATATCATCATGGAACTCATAAACAAAGACATAGGTAACCTCCAAACTCTGGATCCTAACCAGTTCAGGTTTGTGAAAGGCAGATCATGCCTCCTGAACCTAATCGACTTTTTTGAGGCAGTCACCAAAGCCGTAGATGAGGGTAAGGTGGTTCACACAGCCTATCTTGACCTCGCCAAGGCTTTCAACACCATCCCCCATTCTGGAATTATAGCTAAACTCACTAAACTAGGTATAAATCCCTATGTCGCAAGATGGGTTGCAAACTGGCTCACTGACAGAACCCACACTGTAAAAGTTGCACACTCCAAATCTGACCTCAAATCAGTGACAAGTGGAGTACCACAGGGTTCAGTCCTGGGACCTCTCCTGTTTGGTATCTACTTCTCTGAAGTACAGGCTAACACAGAAGGCCTCTGGCTAATGAAGTTTGCAGACTAGGAACCATAGTCGAGTCCCCAAATGATGTGGAAATCCTACAGAAGGGCCTCGCTGAGACAGATGCCTGGTGTCAGAGCCATGGCTTCAAGCTCAATGCCAAAATGTGCATTGTCATCCCCTTTGATAAAAACTCTGTACCCATGAACTACTACATAGGCAGCAGTCTACTTAACACCGAATGTGTGATAAGAGACCTTGGGACCTAGGTGGACAGTAGTCTGTCCTTTGATAGTCACATCGCCGCAGTAGTCAGGAAGTCCTTCTATGTGGCACACCTCATCATAAAAGGGTTCTCATCCAGGAAAAAAGAGGTCATTATTCCCCTCTACTCTACACTCATTAGATCCATTATAGAGTACAACACCCCTTTTGGAATGCACCTCACAAGACATCTGCAGCAGCTGGAAAGGACACAGAAGTACCTCACAAAGAGGATTACTGGCCTCAAACAGATGCCCTACACTGACCATCTCAAAAAACTCCAGCTTTACTCCGTAGCATATCGCCTACTCCGAGGTGATCTCTGCCTAACATATAAAGCTATGTCAAACCCAGAGCTGTTGGATATGCTACACCTAAAGAAATCCCAATCCCTCTGAACTACACGGTCTAGGGACCTAAACCTTGTCACCACAATAAACAGGACATGCTGCAGGGAAAGATTCCTGTCCCAGAGACTTCCCATACTCTGGAACAGGCTACCCAACTATGTCAAGCAAAGTTCTTCATTAGCACTCTTCAAGAAAAATCTTGATGAGTGGATGGGAAATAGGAAATACACCCTGGGGATCACTTCTGTGTCTCTGCTCAACAGTGGCCCAGGAAAATAACTTTCTTGGGTGGCGTAAGCTAGGGAACCTTGTTGGCTAGGCTTACGTAGGCCCTCAGGCCAATAGCCTAGTACCTCCCTATGAACCTATGAATCTATACCTCAAAATTGTACAGATTTTCGCAGAGTGTCTAGATTTTTGCCTCATATTTTTAGTCTGTTTTTCATAAATTTGTGGTTTTCTGGTAAATCATTGTCAGATCATTGAGGATTGAAGTCAGAAAAATTATGACAGACATTTGAGTTTCAGAATTTGTAGCCTAAGTTTGTAAAAGCAGTATTTAAAAAGTCTTCCAATTTTTCAGCAATGGCCCCCATTATTTATGGTTTTTCCCAGATTTGTTGCTCTAAAAGGGTGATAAACACCATATTGTGTTGGTAACTTCTGAGAAAAGTGGTAACAATTTATTGTTTGATCTGTAATTCTGGACCCATCATGTCATGACTAATAGCTTCATATGCTGGTACTAGGCTATTGGACCTAGGGCCTATACAAGCCTAGCCATAACAATTCCCTGGTTATTTCTTCCCAGAATAATTACTTACCTGGACCCCTGTCTAGCAGGGCAACTGATGTGATCCCTGGGGTGAATTTCCTGTCTCCCATCCAATTGTTAAGGTTCCTTTTGAAGACAGCCAAAGAGGCGTGCAGCTTGACGTGTATGGGCCGTCTTTTCCAGAGTATGGGGAGTGTCTGGGTCAGGAACCGATACCTCCAGCATGTTTTTGATGACCAGGTTTAGATCCCTGGAGTGTGTGGCTCTGAGGGATTGGGATTTCTTTAAGTGTAGCATGTCCAACAGCTCTGGGTTTGACATGGTCTTGTATGTTAAGCAGAGATCACCTCTGAGTAGGTGATATGCGACAGAGTATAGCTGGAGTTTTTTTAGACGGTCAGCATAGGGCATCTGCTTTACTCTTGTGATTCTTTTAGTGATATATTTCTGTGGCCTTTCCAGTTATTGCAGATGTCTTGTGAGGTACATACCAAATGGGGCATTGTACTCTATAATGGGTCTAATGAGGGATGAGTACAGTGGGACAATGACCTCCTTTTTTCTGGATGAAAAGCCCTTAGTGATGAGGTGTGCCACATAGAAGGATTTCCTGACTGTTGTGGTTATCGAAGGAGAGACCACTGTCTACCTATGTCCATAAGTCCCTTATCACACTTTCAGTGTTTAGTGTACTGCCACTTATGAGGTAATTCATGGGTACATGGTTTTTCCCAAAGGGGATAACTATACATTTCTTGGCACTGAGCTTGAGCCCATGGCTCTGGTACCAAGCTTCTGTTTCTGTAAGTCCCTTTGTAGAATATCCACATCATTTGGGTTTCAATAATGGCTCCCAGTTTGCAGTCATCTGCGAACTTTGTTAGCCAGTGTCCCTTAGTGCTGGCCTGTACTTCAGAGAAGGAGATGCCAAACAAGAGCGGTCCCAGGACTGAACCCTGAGGTACTCCACTTGTCTGGAGTTGGATTTTGAGTCGGCTACTTTTACAGTGTGGGTTTTTTTCAGTAAGCCCGTTGGCAACCCATCGAGTGACATAGGGATTAATGCCCAGCTTAGTAAGTTTATCTATGATTCCAGAGTGAGGGATGGTGTTGAAGGCCTTGGCGAGGTCCAGATAGGCTGTGTGGACCACCTTGCCCTCGTCCACGGCTCTAGAGACTGATTCGAAGAAGTCAATCAGGTTGAGGAGACAAGATCGTCCCTTTATGAAACCATACTGGGTGGGGTCCAGTGCCTGAAGGTTACCAATGTCTTTGTTTATAAGTTCCATGATAATGTGTTCCATGGCTTTGCAGATCAGGCTCATCAGACTGATGGGATGATAGTTCCCAGGATCCAAGGTGGATTCCCCCTTGTGGAGTGGGATAACTGTAGCTGTGCGCCACTCATTGGGCATGAAGCCTGAGGTGAGGCTATGATTAAACATGACACTTAGGTGAGGTGCCAGTTCATTTTGTAGTTCATGTAGTACACAGCCTGGGATGTCATCTGGTCCCATGGATGCTGTATTCTTAGCTTTGGAGAGTGCGTTTTTTACCTGTGTGGCCGTGATTACCAGAATTTGGCGATCTTTTGCTATTGAGATGGGCCCTTTAGGGGGTGAGAGGGGGCTGAAGTTGGCACTGAATCGATCTGCCAGGATATTGGCAATATCCTTGGGATCAGTATATTTAATGCCATTCTGTTGTAGCTCAGAGCAGATATGAGCATTGCCATTTATATTCTTGACATAACTATAGAATGCCTTGCAGCTGTCCTTGGAATCTTTGGCAATTTTATTTTCGTAACTAGCTTTGGACGATTTTATGAGGGATCTCAGCTTCTTACTGAGGCTGGTAAGGGAGTTTTTTGCATCCTGGGATTTTCTTCTTTTCTGCAACAGTTTCTTCCTTTTGTTGTAAAGTTTGTTTATGGCAGGGGACCACCAGATTGGCTTCCTTTTTTTGGATGAGAGCATCTTGGCTCTATTTGGGATGGCACGATTCATGCATGAGTGGATGTGCTCGTACAGTGCCTTAGTGTAGGATTCAGCAGTTGAACTTTCAGTTCCCATCTGCATGGGTGTCATGAAAGTTTACAAAAACATAGTAGAGCCAGCAGCCAGTGGACAGAAATCTGTTTATTGATGGAGGATGGAGAAAAACAAACCGGTTTCGACATTTATTCCACCAATGCATCCAAATGTATCTATGTTCTATAATTCTACTCTCAAAGATTTACACTTCAATTTCAAGGATACCCAGGTCAAACAGAATAATGTGTCCAGGAAGGAGATGGACACTATTGTTGAAATGGCTAATAACAAGAAATTAGTAATATTATCAGCAGATAAAGGGGGTGCCATTGTAGTACAGGATTGGTCATCATATAATTCTGAAGCTATGCGACAGTTATCAGATAATAGATATTATACGCATACGGTGATCGATCCTACACTAGGATTTAAAAAGAAAATAGATGAATTCTTACAACTAGCTAGGGAGGAAGGTATTATAACACAGGATATTCAATATCAACTCACAGTAACAGATCCTTGTTATCACTATATTTACTTCCTCCCTAAGATTCACAAGGATCCAATACATCCACCGGGTCGACCTATTGTCTCGGGAAGGGGTTCCATTACTGAACCATTATCTCAATTCCTCACATTACATCTTAAGCCTTTGCTCCAATGTGTAAGAGCAAGAATACAAGATACGACTGAATTCCTCCGTATTATAGCAGACATGCAGCTTTAAGAAGGATGGTATTTGTGTACTTTGGATGTTTCTGCATTATATACCAACATCCCCCATTGGGCAGGCCTAGATGCATTGAAATATTGGTTGACAAAGTCAGAATTATATCCCCCAGGCTTTAATACACTGTTACTTTGCTTGGCAGAGCATGTGCTAACTAAGAATGTGATATTTTATGGGAATGAGTGTTATCTACAGACCAAAGGCATCGCCATGGGGGCTTCATTTGCCCCTATATATGCAGACCTTTTTATGGCCTATGTTGAAGACCAAATAATATATGATAGGGCACACAACATCTATATGGATGAGACTGATATATTTAGGAGATATTTGGATGATTGCTGGATGGTATGGAGATCTGACATCATATATCTCAAGGAGTTTATTACTTATTTGAATGAAAACAAATGGTGTATTGAATTTACGATAACTTATAATACCAATCAGATTACCTTTTTGGATGTCTTAGTAACAAGGAATGTAGATAATACACTAACAACAGAAACCTATCGTAAATACCCCCAATACAACTCCTTGCTTCATGCCGCTAGCTTTCATCACCCCCATATTTGTAGAAACATTCCAAAATCACAGTTTCTCCGCCTTAGGAGGATTTGTTCAGAGGAAAAGACATTTTCCATCTATGAGTCAGACCTATCTATAAGGTTTCAGAACCGTGGGTACCAAAAAGGTGACATTGCTCAGGGTAGAAGATTTTCTGCCAACACAAATAGGGGAACTTGTTACAGTATAGGGAGAATAAACAGAAGTCTAATTCCCAAATTAGATTGGTCACCACATATGGGAGAAATACAAATACTCTCATCAACTGTGTGCAGAGGCATTGGAACATACTGTTAGCAGATAATGAACTTAGGGCCATACTAGATGACAGATGTCACTTTTCCTACAGACGGGGTCAAAACATGGGATCCTTTCTTAATCATTATAAATATATCAACAGAAATGAGAATTATCTAAACAAATTACTTTAGAAGGGGGCCCGGTATTGGGATGCTTCCCATGTGGTCATTGCACACACTGTAATAACATGTGCAAAACCAAGGAATTCACAAGCAAGAACACTGGTGAAGTTTTTTTGATCAAATTCTTTGCAAATTGTCAATCAGATTGGGTGATTTATTTGGCGTCCTGCAACTGTTCAGCCTTTTATGTGGGACAAACTTCCTGCTGTGTAAAATTTAGGATTTCAGAACATCTCAGTGACATTAGGACTGGTAAACCAACCAATGCACTCTATAAACATACAATAAAACATCCCCGGGCTAAGTTCAGATTTACTGTGATTGACATCATACAACGTAACACACGTAACAAATCAGGTTGGCATGCAATATTAAATAATATGGAAAAGAAATGGATTATAAAATTGGGTGCACTTTTTTCCACTGGTTTAAATGAATATATGTGATGTAATTTTGTTTATGAACTTTAGGTGGCACTAGACCACTATATATATTTATATTGTGGCATTCTGTAATAAATACAGACACTGAGGAAGGCCCAACGTCCGAAACTGGTTTGTTTTTCTCCATCCTCCATCAATAAACGGATTTCTGTCCACTGGCTGCTGGCTCTACTATGTTTTTGTATTCCTTTGATGTTCTTGGGCCGTGCAGTAGCCGTACGTGCAAAGGTCTGATTGATTTGTCATGAAAGTTTGTCACTTCTGACTTGAGTAGCATGAAGTTAGCTTTGGAGAAGTTTTTTATGGATGTTTCCCTACTGGGGGGTGGGGATGGGATGTGGACATCAAGGGTGATTAGCTTATGGTCAGACCTGACCAACAAGGGGGTGACCACTGGTGTGGAGCATTGATCTCCCATGTTGGTAATGACCAGGTCTATGATATTTGAGCCCCTGGTGGGACTATGGATTAGTTGATCCAGGGTGTTGGAATTTATAAATTCCAAGAACCATTGGGCAAAGGTGTTGGTACCCAAGTAGTTTTCCCAATTAATGGCAGGGTAGTTGAAATCACCCAGTATTAGGGTGTTTGTTTGTATCTTAATATTTTCCAGTGAATATGGACACTCCTCCACCTTTTTGTTTCGGTCCTGTTTTGCTTGCTGAAAAGTGTGGTAAGAGTTGTAGCTTGGCATTGCAGGGGTGCTCTCTGGAGCCTTGAACCAGGTCTCAGTTACTGCACAGATGTTGATGTTCTCCATTTTTAGGAGTGCCTCAAGAGAGTGCATTTTGAAGTTTAGACTTCTAGCATTGAGTAGCATTATCTTCAGATTTTGCATGCTTATATCTGTAAATGTAATAATAATCTAACTTATCAAGTTAACAAATAGGTAAGTAAATCTACTGGAATATTTTTTTTTTTTTGTGGTGATCCATATTTGTAAGGAACTGCCAAAATGTAAGGGGAATCAGAAATACACAGATATTTTATTTCTCCACTTCTGGTCTGGAATGAGATCACTAACAGTTAATTTACTTCCTTAAAATAAATTTATGAAGAAATTGATAGCATACAACTTAAAAAGTGTGTTTTTCCCCCAGTTTTAGACTGTGTTGGCTGTGGTACTAAACTCCTATATAGTGATGTTTTTTTTTTCTTCTGTAAAGCAGAGCATTAGCTTCCATTAAGTATTTTTAAAGAACCGCAGTTTGAGGAAGTGGAAATAATGGAATTTGAAACCTCTTGTTTTCCTTGCTACAACTGGTGGATTGCATGCTTATTTTTTTACTTTATGTTAAAGTTTTTTTTTTGTAAGTAGTCGTTACTTTTACTTACTTTGCTACATGATGCAGATGAAATCTGCTGTGGCCGAGTGTAATAATTAGCATTTGGCCATGTGCCTTTCTTTTCTCTAATATCATTATAGAGTTTGTGTGTGTTTGAATGGTCGGGGGCCTGATCTTCCATTAGTACGCTGAGCCCTTCTGCAGCTGCCAGTCAAAGCATTCATCAATTGCTGGAAGGCTACCTTTGCATTCCACCCTCCATGGCCTGACAGGAAAGCCTGACAGCATAGCTCTGGCAGAAGGTTAGGGAAAGCAAAATGTTGAACAAAACAGAGCTGAAAGAAGACAACAGTGTGTCAGTGAGGGGAATTTAGCTTGCAGACAGCTAGGAGAAGCCAATTATCAAACAAATTGGCCAAAGGAAGAAGTAAGAAATAGTTTCTAGAGCAAGACAGAAAATATCAGTTCTTCCACCCTTGAGCAAAAAAGTTGAGAACTAAGGTAGGCGTTATCTGTAGAAGAGACCAAACGGTGCCTATTGCAATATTAGTACAGAATTTAAAAATTGTCCTTTATTTTTGGATTTGTGCCTGATTATTGAACAAACAAGTTGACAGCTATAATTAAAGGGTTCCCTGTATTAGCCATCTGAAGCAGTTCATATGTTTGTAGTAGTTACAAGGCAGATGAGTCAAAAGACTGCATTCACCTTACCAACAAACACCCATAGGTTTTACCTCTTTCTCAGGGAGGGCAAAATCAGGTCATTCCAGGAACAAATTTATGGGATTCCTTCCAATCATTCTGGATAGATTTTAAAGGATGCTAAATTGTCACATTGTTTAACTTGCAGAGAAAGTCTGCTCCAGGGATGAGGTAGGCACGGGACAATAAATCTGTCCCTCCATCAAGTTTTCTTTATCTGTTGTTAAAGATCTAGATCAGCTGGTCTTGTGTTGATGGGATTATTTGATTTTCTGGGATTCAGCAGAGTATTATTTTGGTCTTACAAATGTATCTTCAGCACATGATCCTTTATGATGATACTGAGTGCAAGAAATACAGGAATTGACAGAAAAGGGATTAGCTGAGGCTCTGAGCAAAAATTTACCTAAACAGCAGAGGCCTCCAAAGCAGACACCCAAGCAACCGCCACCGCATGACACATCACAGGCAACACATAAACCACAAAATCAGTGTGCAAAGCAGTCACAGCCCTTAAGGCCAAATACAACACCAAACATACTTGTCATAGGTGACTCCATAGTCAGACACACTGACGTCCCACTCACCAGGCTGAACAAGGAGAGGGTCACAGTAAGCTGCCTATCGGGCGCTAGAATCCGCCACATAACACAAGCACTCGGGTCACTCCACAGCAAGTACAAATATGACACAGTCATTGTCCATGCTGGTGTGAACGACCTGAGGCGTACCTCCCTGGACTACATGAAAAGAGACATAGAGGAGCTCTCTGATTATGTAGCCCAGGCAGGTATGACCCTGACCCTGAGCAGCATCCTTCCTTCACCAAGAATGATGCCACAACATAGAGACAAGATGATCAGCTTTAACAATTGGCTTAATTTCTGGTGTCATTCAAAGGGGATCCAGTGTCTGTCTGCCTGGGATGACATGCTTGACAAGCCACGCTGCTTCGCAAGGGACGGCTTGCACCTGTCACCCCTGGGATTCCGGATATTGGCTAAGGCTCTTGCCACCCCCATAGTGCCTTTTTTAGGCAAGGCTCAAATTCTAAACCTACCACCCTAGAAAACAAAAATGGGAAGAAACTAAGGGCAATGCTACTTAATGCCAGACGTCTAAATCTCAAAATGCATGCACTCGAGGCCCTTCTCAGTATGGAGAACATTGATGTCTGTGCTGTGACTGAAACCTGGTTCAAGGCTCCTGAGAGCACCCCGGCACTATCAGGGTATTACCTCATATCATGCGTTCCGGCCCCAAAACCCGGACCACACCACAAAAGGAGGGGGTGTATCCATATTCATCAAGGATACCCACACCTCCAGGTTGGTGGCAACGCACGAAGCATCGGAAACCATCCAGGTGCAATTAACCCTAGGCAAAACTGCTCTACAATTTGTAGCATGCTACAGGCCACCCTCTCAAACTCAGGAACCCCACACAGCCTTCCTGAAGACACTGGAGGGTATAAATGTATCTCCAAACACCATTATATTGGGTGACTTCAACTACCCGAATATAGACTGGGAACATTACTCAAGCCCAAACTTTCTAGCCCAAAGGTTCCTGGAGTTCATAAATTCAAATGCCATGGAACAACTAGTCACCATTCCCACAAGAGGAGAAAATATACTAGATCTCATCATCACAAACATGGGGACAAAATGCTCCACACCGGAAGTATATCCCTCACTGGTGAGATCAGATCATAAACTAATCTCACTGGATATCCACATCCCGCCCCCACCCCAAACAAAAAAGACCACAGTGAAGAACTTCTCTAAAGCAAACTTCACACTACTCAAGACTGGTTTGGTATCCTTCAAGGCCCCCGAGCCAGTGGAAACCACAACCCAAGCTGCGGAAGCCCTTACAAATGCCTTCTACGAACACCTCCAGGACTGCATGGATCAGGCAATCCCTAATAAAACCAAGACTCTTTCCACCAAGGGCAAACGTCCAGTCTGGTGGACCCCAGCCATAAACAAACTTTACAATAAGAGGAGAAAGCTGTTACATGATAGAGCAAAATCCATAAAAGAGAAGACACCTTTGATCATTATTAGTAAAAAAATACGAGCACTCATAAAATCATCCAAGGCCAACTTTGAGAGAAAAATTGCCATAGATTCAAAAGACGATCATAAGGCCTTCTTCAGCTATGTTAGAAACCTGGGTGGAAACTCCCAGATATGCTCAGAATTAGTCCAAAATGATACAAAAATCACTGAGCCCACAGACATTGCCAACATACTGGCAGACAGGTTCAGTGCAAACTTCACCCCCCTCTCCCCCCCAAAAGGAGAGATAACTATCCCAGCAGAGTGCAGCCTCCCAGACATCTCCAATGTGCAGGTGAAAGCTGCTCTCTCTCTAAAGCTAAAAACACAGCATCAATGGGACTGGATGGTGTCCCCAGCTGTGTGCTACACAAACTCAATGAGGAACTAAACCCGCACATAAGGCAGCTGTTTAATCTTAGCCTTACCACAGGATACGTGCCCAAGGAGTGGTGTACGGCAACTGTGGTCCCACTCCACAAAGGCGGTGCCTCTACGGACCCTGGTAATTACCGCCCCATAAGCTTAACAAGCCTGGTTTGCAAAGCTATGGAGAGGATCATAATGGAACTCATAAACAAAGACATAGGGGACTTGCAGACATTGGACCTGACCCAGTTTGGCTTTGTCAAGGGCAGATCATGCCTTTTGAACTTGGTCGACTTCTTCGAAACAGTCACCAAGGCCATTGATGAGGGAAAGGCAGTCCATACAGCCTACCTTGACCTTGCAAAAGCTTTCGACACAATACCCCACTCAGGTATTATAGAGAAACTTACCAGCTTAAATGTAAACCCATATGTCACAAGATGGGTTGCAAACTGGCTAAAGGACAGAACCCACAGGGTTAGAGTAGCTGGCGCCATGTCAGACTCCAAGCCGATCACAAGTGGTGTCCCACAGGGCTCAGTCCTTGGTCACCTGTTGTTCGGCATCTACTTCTCAGAAGTACAGGCTAACATAGGAGGACTATGGATGACAAAGTTTGCAGATGACTGCAAACTGGGAGCCATAGTGGAAAGTACATCGGACACAGATATCCTTCAGAGGGGTCTCATGGAAACTGATAGCTGGTGCCAGAGCCATCGCCTGAAGTTAAATGCCAAAAAATGTATAGTCATACCCTTCGGGAAAAACAAGATAACCCCAAGCTACCATATAGGTGGCAATCCACTAAGCACAGAAGAGGTTATCAGGGACCTGGGGACCCAGGTTGACAGTGGCCTTTCTTTTGACACTCACATTGCTAAAGTGGTTAGAAAAACCTTCTACATTGCCCACCTGATCATGAAGGGATTCACATCCAGATCAAGTGAGGTCATTGTTCCCCTGCACTCTTCACTTATCAGACCAATGATCGAGTACAATGCCCCATTCAGGATGTATCTCACCCGACACCTGCAGCAATTGGAGAGACCCCAAAAGTTCCTCACCAAAAGGATAAAGGGACTCCAAAATCTGTCATATGCTGTCAGACTGAAGAAACTCCAGCTCTATTCAGTCGCATACCGTCTGCTCAGAGGTGACCTGTGCCTGACATACAAGGCCATGTCCAACCCGGAATTAATGGACATGCTCCACCTCAAAAAATCCAAATCTACCAGATCCACTAGAGCAAGCGACTTAAACCTTAGCACGGATATAAATAGGACATGCTGGAGGGATAGATTTGTCACCCAGAGACTCCTATGTTGTGGAATAAAATCCCGGTCCATGTGAGGCAGAGCACCTCGCTGGCTCTGTTCAAGAGAAATCTTGACCGGTGGATGGGAGATCCTAGGTTTACCCCGGGAATCATCTCTGTGTCACTGCTGGACAGAGGCACAACAAACTAATGGGCACAGTATTTTTTAACATAAGGGGTGGCGTAAGCCACAAAAACTCTGGGCTAGGCTTAAAATGCCTTAGGGCAGATAGCCTAGTATAAACCTATGAACCTATGAACCTATTATAAAATTGGGTGCACTTTTTTTCCCCTGGTTTAAATGAATATATGTGATGTAATTTTGTTTATGAACTTTAGGTGGCACTAGACCACTATATATTTATATTGTGGCATTCTGTAATAAATACAGACACTGAGGAAGTTCCCAACGTCCGAAACCGGTTTGTTTTTCTCCATCCTCCATCAATAAACGGATTTCTGTCCACTGGCTGCTGACTCTACTATGTTTTTGTATTCCTTTGATGTTCTTGAGCCGTGCAGTAGCCGTACGTGCAAAGGTTTGATTGATTTGTCATGAAAGTTTGTCACTTCTGACTTGAGTAGCATGAAGTTAGCTTTGGAGAAGTTTTTTATGGATGTTTCCCTACTGGGGGGTGGGGATGGGATGTGGACGTCAAGGGTGATTAGCTTATGGTCAGACCTGACCAACAAGGGGGTGAGCACTGGTGTGGCGCATTGATCTCCCATGTTGGTAATGACCAGGTCTAGGATATTTGATCCCCTGGTGGGACTATAGATTAGTTGATCCAGGGTGTTGGAATTTATAAATTCCAAGAACCGTTGGGCAGAGGTGTTGGTACCCAAGTAGTTTTCCCAATTAATTGCAGGGTAGTTGAAATCACCCAGTGTTAGGGTGTTTGTTTGTATCTTAATATTTTCCAGTGAATATGGACACTCCTCCACCTTTTTGTTTCGGTCCTGGTTTGCTTGCTGAAAAGTGTGGTAAGAGTTGTAGCTTGGCATTGCAGGGGTGCTCTCTGGAGCCTTGAACCAGGTCTCAGTTACTGCACAGATATTGATGTTCTCCATTTTTAGGAGTGCCTCGAGAGAGTGCATTTTGAAGTTTAGACTTCTAGCATTGAGTAGCATTATCTTCAGATTTTGCATGCTTATATCTGTAACTGTAATAATAATCTAATTTATCAAGTTAACAAATAGGTAAGTAAATCTACTGGAATATATATATATATTTTTTTTGTGGTGATCCATATTTGTAAGGAACTGCCAAAATGTAAGGGGAATCAGAAATACACAGATATTTTATTTCTCCATCTTTTCTGGAATGAGATCACTAACAGTTAATTTACTTCCTTAAATAAATTTATGAAGAAATTGATAGCATACAACTTAAAAAGTGTGTTTTTCCCCCAGTTTTAGACTGTGTTGGCTGTGGTACTAAACTCCTATATAGTGATTTTTTTTTTCTTCTTTAAAGCAGAGCATTAGCTTCCATTAAGTATTTTTAAAGAACCGCAGTTTGAGGAAGTGGAAATAATGGAATTTGAAACCTCTTGTTTTCCTTGCTACAACTGGTGGATTGCATGCTTATTTTTTTACTTTATGTTAAAGTTTTTTTTTTCTAAGTAGTCGTTACTTTTACTTACTTTGCTACATGATGCAGATGAAAGCAGCTGTGGTCGAGTGTAATAATTAGCATTTCGCCATGTGCCTTTCTTTTCTCCAATATCATTATAGGGTTTGTGTGCGTTTGAATGGTCGGGGGCCTGATCTTCCATTAGTAACTTTTGACCCTTCCTGCAGCTGCCAGTCAAAGCATTCATCAATTGCTTGAAGGCTACCTTTGCATTCCATCCTCCATGGCTTGTCAGGAAAGCCTGACAGCATAGCTCTGGCAGAAGGTTAGGGAAAGCGAAATGTTGAACAAAACAGAGCTGAAAGAAAACAACAGTGTGTCAGTGAGGGGAATTTAGCTTGCAGACAGCTAGGAGAAGCCAATTAGCAAACAAATTGGCCAAAGGAAGAAGTAAGAAATAGTTTCTTGAGCAAGACAGAAAATATCAGTTCTTCCACCCTTGAGCAAAAAAGTTGAGAACTAAGGTAGGCGTTATCTGTAGAAGAGACCAAACGGTGCCTGTTGCAATATTAGTAAAGTATTTAAAAATTGTCCTTTATTTTTGGATTTGTGCCTGATTATTGAACAAACAAGTTGACAGCTATGGTCGAGGTTCCCTGTATTAGCCATCTGAAGTAGTTCATATGTTTGTAGTAGTTTCAAGGCAGCTGAGTCAAAAGACTGCATTCACCTTACCAACAAACACCCTTAAGTTTTACCCCTTTCTCAGGAAGGGCAAAATCAGGTCATTCCAGGAACAAATTTATGGGATTCCATCCAATCATTCTGGATAGATTTTAAAGGATGCTAAATTGTCACATTGTTTAACTTGCAGAGAAAGTCTGCTCCAGGGATGAGGTAGGCACGGGACAATAAATCTGTCCCTCCATCAAGTTTTCTTTATCTGTTGTTGAAGATCTAGATCAGCTGGTCTTGTGTTGATGGGATTATTTGATTTTCTGGGATTCAGCAGAGTATTATTTTGGTCTTACAAATGTATCTTCAGCACATGATCCTTTATGATGATGCTGAGTGCAAGAACTACAGGAAGTGACAGAAAAGGGATAACATTCTCTGGGGTAAAGTTTGCCCTGAATTTGTCTGCTGCTGTATTAGCTGACCATAGTGGGTAGTGTCATTATGAATTAGTTCCAGATGCTGCTGGGTGTTGTTTACTGGTTTTCTAATATAGCTGCAGAAGGAATTATGGTTATCTTTTGCTTCAGAGATTAATTTAAGTTTGTGCTAAAATTTACATTCCATACTGCTCCACATTGAGGGCGGCCGCAGTGGTTAGTGTTGCTACCTCACAGCAAGAGGTTCTCTGGTTCGATCCCTGGCTGGGGTGCCTTCTGTGAGGAGTCTGCATGTCCTCTCTGTGATCGCGTGGGTTTCCTCCGGGTGCTCCAGTTTCCTCCCACATCCCAAAGTCATGCTGTAGGTGGATTGGACACTCTAAATTGGCCCTAGGTGTGAGTGTGTGCATGTGTGTGCCTTCTGTGGAAGGTTGGGTGCTGGGTTGGCAGCCTGACATCGTAAAACTCCACTGCCAATAATGAGTGGATAGGTGATCCACTGTGGCGACCCCTAACCAGGAAAAGCCAAAAGAAGAAGAAGACTGCTCCACACTGAAAAGGTCTAACACACATGAAGGTGGAAGGTTGATAAATAAAGGAGTCAGCTGATGGAAGAAAGCACAACGCAGCATGAGACCAATTACATTAAAGTGATCATTGCTATGACTTGTTAGGGGAGGTGTGTCAGAACGTAGTGTCTGAAAGTTCCAGGCTGAAATACATTACAGTGATTGTTTGTCTTTCATTTTTTTTGTCTGGCAGAAAATCAGATAATATGTGGGTAGTGATAACAACAGATACTGCCCGCAGCACAATATATTTATTTCTTCATTTATTTTTATTACTATCTGCAAGGGGATGCCCTATAGCAGCAAGTGGAAATATATTACTGTAACTGTTTTTTGTTACCCTCTCAATGAAATATCAGAAGTATATACAACTACTGTGAAGGGTACAGGGTTTGATTATTTCCACCACCTGTAGTCTCTGTGTAAGTCACATGGCTAGACAAGTGCACTAGAGTCACCACTGAAATGGGGCACGTGTCCATTGGAACTACCTGATTAAGTGATGCATAAAACAGAAATAAATGCTGGTATCATTTTTTTGATGACAGATGATATTAAAAAACAAACAGTAGTTACAAGATCACCTCTGAATGGTCAGTGATGTGGTTTGCTGGGGGTGAACAGTATCTAACAAAGAGCAACATGAACATTATATCTGTGATTCTGTCACAGTAAGAGGCAGTGCACTATCTCAGGAGAGACACAGTCTGTGTTATCACTATGTATATTTTTTACCCAACTGTCTAATTAGGAGCCCCTGAATTTTTTTTTTTTTATTGTGAACTGCCTTCAGGGAACTAACACATTGCTTCATCCATTCATCTAGTAAATCCAGCATTTAAGAGGTGTTTTGTTGTCAAAATTTGGCTGTATGGTAAAAGAAGGAGGGATTCCTCTTTTCCTTAAGAGACTCACGATTCTGAATCTGAGCAAGAAGATGCAGGGATGGATACTGTTTTTTTCTTCTTCTCATATTTGTGATTGCAACTCAGAGGAAAGCTCAGTGTTTGATTCTTCCAGTGGGGGGTTCATTTTCTCTGAGACTATTGCTAGAATGTCCCGGTGTTTTCAATGGGAGAACACTGAGATTTCTCAGTCCCTCAGAAAATAACACGAGTTGTTACTGAAAGACTTTCCAAAACCTACATACATTCCTCCTATTCTGTCAGCTTTAGAGGATGTCTATGTTTTTCTTATAGTCAGTCAGCTGCCCCTAAAAAGGCAGACAGGTTGTATAAAGTACCTCAGTCTTTTAAATGTTATACATTATTCCCAAATGCAACCCAACAACTATGGCTTTAATTGATTCCACTGCTGCTAAGCACTTAGTTAATTCCAGTCTTACTCTTTCTGATAAGTATGGGAAAATTGTTGATAGGTATGGGAAAAAGGTATATATCTCCTACTCTTTCTGATAAGTATATGAAAATTGTTGATAGGTATGGGGAAAAAAAGTATATACTTCTGCAACTTTGATTTTCAAAATTTTGAATTGTCAGTTGCATATCTTAAAGATAGTTTTGAAAAATTATGAAAGGATGAGAAACGTTTTATCAGAAGTTTATTTTTGTGAGGAAAAAATGTTTTCAATAACTCAGTTTCTTCTATTTCACAGTTCACTACTCATTGTTTGTTGTGTGTGTGTGACTGTTAATACTTCTTCCAGGCCTATGGCCACTAGTTTTAAGGAGGTTTCCATGGCTACATTTTCAGAACCTCTCTGATGCTGTTATAAATTAAATTTTAAATTCTTCCTTGGATAGAAATTTAGTCTTTGGCTCCTGTGCTACAGAGATGATCAAAAAGTGTGATGAGAGGGGCAAGCTGTTAAGATTTTTTAGCCCTCCTTTAACAAATTGTCCAAGGGATTTTCTATCTCCTCATCTATTTTTGGCAAAAATTGATTAAACAATCTCAACAACAGTCAGGTAAACAGACATTTAAGAAGAAATGGCTAGGGGGTTCCAAAGAGAAATCTTGAATTTCCCAAAACCAAAGTCAGTCCGGCGGGTCTGTTTCAAGAGACCTTGTGACCTCCTCTCACCATGGCCCCTTTTTTCTTCCAGAAAGTCTGAATCTCCATTTTCTTTGGCAATAGATTGTCTCAGACAAATGGGTTCTGAAAATCTTTTATCAAAGTCACAGATGGCAGTGGGAGGAAATTCCTCCTTTCAGGGGCGTTCCTCTTCCCCTATATCAGAATCTTTTGTTTCCAGCTGTTCTTCATCACATCCTTATTCATCCAGACTTCAGATAGTTTTTAAAATTTTGCATGTTTGGATCACATCATCAGTTCTCTGCCTTACCCTTTGGACTATCCACTACACCAAGAGTATTCATGTATCTAGCTCTAATTATAACTCATTGCAGGCTACAGGATATCCACATTTTTCCATATTTAGACAATTTGCTTATCTTTGCAGCTTCTATTTCAAGATGGCAGGAATCTCTCTTGGGTGAGAGATCTCTTACACAAGCTGGGATTCCAAGAGAACATT
Source organism: Protopterus annectens (assembly GCF_019279795.1). Classification (NCBI taxonomy): domain Eukaryota; kingdom Metazoa; phylum Chordata; order Ceratodontiformes; family Protopteridae; genus Protopterus; species Protopterus annectens. Next base: position 14,786,957 of record NC_056741.1, on the reverse strand, counting down.
CAAAAGTCTTTCTTCAGTCCCTCATACAGAATTGTGTTCCTGGGATGTCAACTAGACACCTCAGTTCAAAGAGGTTTTATTTCACCAGAAAAATAGATCTTTATTTAGATCTGTTTCTAAGGTTTTTCACTTAGACACTGGGTATAACTCTACTGGGATGAAGACTGCAAAAATTTAAATAAGAAGTTATTTTGTTTTTCTGAACCATGAGATGCACTTTTTGTAATGAAATGTTTGTGCCGCTTCATCATGCAAGTGATTACCATCCTGGCATATGGTTGTCAATGTTCCATTCAGAAAGCAGTGTCATGAAAGGGAAATGTCTTGGTCAGCAGTTTAAGGGAGTGGGCAGACAGCACTGTTCTGATGTGGGTATGGCTTGTTGGGGGGACAGCAGTCTGTGAGCTGTGAGTACAAATCTGAAAATCCTGGCTACACCCTACCTATAGTAAGAAATTTTGGAAAGATTACAGGCAAATCAATGTGTTGATTTAAATTTGTTTCTGATGCCACCTTTGGAAGGAAGGAGGGATTTGTTCTCAGTGAAACTTTTATCTTTGTGGAAAAAAAGAAAGGGTGGCTTGCATGAAACTGCTTGGAGATCCGAAACCTCCTTGCTGAAGTGACTGCAATCAGAAAAAAATAGTCTTCCAAGAAAAAAAAAATTAAATCTGCTAATGCTGCAGGTTCAAATGTTTTTTGAGTCAATGACTGGATCAAGATTGTGACATCCTATGGTGGAAATGGATTTCGAACAGGGGGGGCCTTAGTAAGAACATTCCCTTAAGGAAAGCTTTGGTCAACCTAAGTGATGTGATAGACTAATCAATATGTCCTCTGTGAAAACTTGAGATGGTGGCCATTTGAACTTTTATAGTAGAGTAACTGGAAGTTCACAGAAAAAGTTCAGAAAGAAAATCTAGTACCTCTGGAACAGTGGCTGAGAATGGGGCTAAACCCTTTGAGGACACCCAAATAGAAAATCTTTTCAATTTGCTCTTGTAAGACTTTTTGGCTGATTCCTTCTGAGCAGAAGAAATTAAGCAGACTACTGAGGAGGAAAGCCTGGCATCTCTGGCTATCATTTAACTTGGAGAAATCATGCGGTTAGTTTCAGGGACTGAAAATCTGATAGAGGCATCGCGGATGGGTGACTGAGTAGATCCGGAGTGGGATCAACTACCCATGGTAGGTGCAGTAGGTGAGGCCAAAGGACGGGGAACCATACCTGCCGAGGCCAAAACAGGGCAATAAGGATTACTGTGGTCTTGCACTTTATGGCTTTCTGAATTAATTTTGTGAGAAGGGAAGCATTAAGAAGGCATAAAACAGACTTGATGGCCAATAGTAGACTACAGCATCTCTTGGTGACTGGCCCTGTGGAAGGATGAGGGCAAAGTAATGGCTGCATTTGTTGTTGCGGTAGAAATCAAACAGATCACAGCAAGGTTGGTCTCAATGGTTGAAGATCTCTGTTGCCACTCTCTGAGTGACCCCTCATGAGGTAATGGGATACTCCTGCTCAACCTATCTGCTGGTATAGTTGATGTCTCAGAAATTATCAAAAATGTGCATTACCACTAGAAAGCAGTGTGAAGGCATCACCCATTGCCAGATCCACATGGCCTTGTGGCAAAGAGGGTATGAACGTGTACAACCTTGCTTGCTGATGTAACATACTACTGACATATTGTCTGTGTGAACAGAAATCCCACCCTTGTGTAGATGGTCCTGAAAAGCCTGCAATGCGAGGGGGACTGCTCTTATCTCCAAGACAATGATGTGAAGTTTGACCTCCACTAACAACCACATCCCTTGAACTCTCTTTCCATCAAAATGCCCCCTACATTAGAAGGGAGGTGCCTGTGGTGACTGTAGCCCTGGGAGCAGGTGGGCAAAAGGGCCTGCCCTGTCTATTGATGGAGACATAATTTACCAATTTATGTGATTCCTGCTTACTTCAGTAAATCATATTCTGGTGTGAAGGGAGTGAAATTTCTGTGCAAATTGTACTACCAGTGTCCACTGTGAGACTCTCATGTGGTATCTTGCTAATGGGACCAGTGTAATAGTAGAGGCCAACAGCCCTAAAAGACAGAGAATGAGTCTTGCCTGTGGGCATGGATGTTACATCATTTGAGAAGCTACAAGCCTTAAAGATTGGACTCTTGCAAAGGGGAGTTTTGCAATTTTTTTGACTGTGTCTTTTTGGCATCCTATAAATTCTATGTTCTACATGGGAGGAAGTTTACTCTTCTTGTGGTTGACTGATATTCCCAATTGGTTTGCAAGACTGAGAAGGAATGTTTGGTGTTGCAATAGTAGATCTTTGAGGGTAGCAGTTAGGAGGCAATACTCTACATATGGGAAGATTTGGATCCCCTGCAGTCATAGATGAGCAGATACCATAGGTTCATAGGTTCATAGGCAGGTACTAGGCTATCGGCCCTAGGGCCGATACAGGCCTAGCCAAAAAGGTGCCCTGGCTTTCGCCACCCAAGAAAATTATTTTCCTGTGCCCCTGTCGAGCAGAGCCACAGAGGTGATCCCCGGGGTGAATTTCCTATTTCACATCCAGTCATCAAGATTTTTCTTGAAGAGTCCTAATGAGGAGCTTTGTTTGATATAGATAGGTAGTTTGTTCCAGAGTATGGGAATCTCTGGGAGAGGAATCTATCCCTCCAGCATGTTCTGTTTATTGTGGTGACAAGGTTTAGGTCCCTAGAGCGTGCAGCTCAGAGGAATTGGGATTTCTTTAAGTGGAGCATGTCCAACAGCTCTGGGTTTGACATAGCTTTGTATGTAGGCAGAGATCACCTCTGAGTAGGAGATATTTGACGGAGTAAAGCTGGAGTTTTTTGAGACGGTCTGCGTAGGGCATCTGTTTGAGGCCAGTAATCCTCTTTGTGAGGTATTTCTGCGGCCTTTCCAGTTGTTGTAGATGTCTTGTGAGGTACATATCAAATGAGCATTGTACTCTATAATGGGTCTAATGAGTGCTGAGTAGAGGGGAACAATGACCTCTTTTTTCTTGGATGAGAAACCTTTTGTGATGAGGTGTGCCATGTAGAAGGATTTCCTGACTACTGTAGCGATGTGATTATCAAAGGGGAGACTACTGTCCACCTGTGTCCCAAGGTCTCTTATCACACTTTCGGTGTTAAGTAGACTACCACCTATGTGGTAGTTCATGGGTACAGAGTTTTTACCAAAGGGGATGACAATGCACTTTTGGCATTGTGCTTGAGGCCATGGCTTTGACACCAGGCATCTGTCTCAGTGAGGCCCTTTTGTAGGATGTCCATGTCATTAGGAGTTTCAATTATGGCTCCTAGTTTGCAGTCATCTATGAACTTCATTAGCCAAAGACCTTCTGTGTTAGCCTGTATTTCAGAAATGTAGATACCAAACAGGAGAGGTCTCAGGACTGAACCCTGTGGTACTCCACTTGTCACTGGTCTGAAGTCAGATTTGGAGTCTGCTACTTTCACAGTGTGGGTTCTGTCAGTGAGCCAGCTGGCAACCCATATTGGGATTTATACCAAGTTTACTGAGTTTATCTATAATTCCAGAGTGGGGGATGGTGTCAAAAGCCTTGGCGAGATCTAAATAGGCTGTGTGAACCACCTTTCCCTTGTCTACGGCTTTGGTGACTGCTTCAAATAAGTCAGTCAGGTTTAGGAGACATGATCTGCCATTTATAAACCCAAATTGGGTGGGGTCCAGAGTTTGGAGATTACCAATGTCTTTGTTTATAAGTTCCATGATGATACGTTCCATGGCCTTGCAGACCAGGCTCGTTAGGCTAATGGGGCGGTAGTTCCCAGGGTCCGTGGTGGCTCCCCCTTTGTGGAGTGGGATAACTGTCACTGTGCGCCATTCAGTGGGCACAAAGCCTGAGGTAAGGCTTTGAACATGGTGCTTAGCTGGGGTGCCATTTCATTCTGTAGTTCATGTAGAACACAGCCTGGGATGTTGTCAGGTCCCATGGATGCTGTGTTCTTGGTTTTGGGGGTCTATATTAGTTCATTGACAGCTTAGGTTGTTGAATCTGTAATGATCGACACCTAAGCGTCGAATTTGCAAAATCTCAGTCATTTAAACAAATTCTTTCCTCTGGAAAGAATTCAGTAGGCCGTTCGCAAACAAAATTAACTTTTCAAACTAAATAAAGTAGGGGGGCTTCACCCCTGATGTGGGGGGTGTGCCCCCCACACCTCCCCTAAGTAAATATACCAACTCCGAGATCGCTCCACATTGCCGAAAGGACAAATCCTCGATAACAGCCAAGCAACTTATTTCCCGAGGAAAGAATTTGCTTAAATGATCGTTCGAGATTTTGCAAGTTCGACGCTTAAGTGTCGGTCATTACAGAATCAACAACCTAAGCTGTCGATGAACTAATATAGACCTGGCTTTGGAGAGTGTGGCTTTTACCAGTGCAGCCATGATTACAGGAACTTTGCATTCTTCTGGTATAGAAATGGGCCCTTTAGGGGGTGGGGGGGGGTAAAGTTAGCACCGAACCTATCTGCAAGGATGTTGGCAATATCAATTGGTTCTGAAGAGTTAGTGTCAGTGTGTTGTAACTCAGAGCAGATCTGAGTGTTGCCATTGAGATTCTTGACACAGATATAGAATGCTTTGTGGTTGTATTTAGAATCAGTGGTGATTTTGTTTTCATAACTAGCTTTGGAGGATTTTATGAAGGATCTCAGCTTCTTAATGAGGCTGACCAGGGAGTTCTTGCAGTCATAGGATTTTACTCTTTTTTGCAACAGTTTCTTTCTACTGTTGTAGAGTTTGTTTATGGCAGGGTGACCACCAGATTGGCTTCCTTTTTTTGGAGGATAGCATCTTGGTTCTGTTAGGGATAGCACGATCCATGCACTCATGTAAGTGCTTATAAAGTGCATTTGTGTAGGATTCAGCAGTCATACCTCTATTATCCATCTGCGTGGGTGTCATGAAGTTTGCCACTTCTGTCTTACGAAGCGTGAAGTTGGCTTTGGAGAAATTTTTTACGGTGGTTTCCCTAATAGGGGTTGGGGGCGGGATGTGGATGTCTAGGCTGATTAGCTTGTGGTCGGATCTGACCAACGAGGAATTGACCTCTGGTGTGGAACACCGGTTACCCATGTTGGTAATGACCAGGTCTAGGATATTGCTGCCCCTAGTGGGGGTGTGGATAAGTTGATCAAAGGCATTGGAATTTATGAATTCCAGAAAACGTTGAGCAAAAGAGTTGGTACATGAGTAGTTTTCCCACTTAATGGTAGGGTAGTTGAAATCGCCCATTATTAGGGTGTTGGTTTCTACCCTAATATTTTCCAGTGTATCAAGAAATGAGGAGTGGGAATCCTGGGGCATGGTGGGTGGTCTGTAGCAAGTTACAATTTGGACTGCAGTCTTGCCCAGAGTTAGTTGCACTTGGATAATCTGGAATGCATTATGCTGAGCAACTAGCCTGGAGGTGTGGATATCCTTAATGAATATGGACACGCCTCTGCCTTTAGTGCTTCAGTCCAGGTTAGTTGGCCGAAAGGTGTGGTATGAATTATAGCTTGGTAATGCAGGGGTGCTCTCTGGAGCCTTCAACCAGGTCTCTGTCACTGCACAGATGTCGATGATTTCCATTTTAAGGAGTGCCTCGAGTTAATGCATTTTGAGGTTTAGACTTCTAGCACTTAGTAGCATTACCCTCAGATTTTGCTTGTACCTGTTACGGTGGTGAATTTGTCATTTGAACCTTGCCTAAAAAAGGCACTATAGGGGTGCCATAATCTTGGTAAACACCTGAAGGGAGGGCTGTGATGAGACCAGATGGCAGTGCTCTGAATTGGTAATGATTGGTTCTCAGCTGGAAATGCAGAAATGTCCTGGACTGCCTCTGGATCTTAATGTGACAGTAGGCATCCTGAAGACTGATAGAGCACGTCCAATTGTCCTTCCTGAATAGAGGTAGTATGGACTGTACCATGACCATCCAGAACTTTGGCTGTTTGACATACTGATTTAGATTACTGAAATTCAATATTAGTCTGAGGTTCCCTGTATTTTTTGTAACTAAAAAAAACCCAGAATAGACTCTACATCCTAAATGATCTGGGGGTACTGTCTAGATGGTTCTTTTGCAGAATAACTTTAACACTTCTATTACTGCAGATTCCAACTAATAGGGTGATGTATCTGGAAACTTTGTTTGGGACAGACAAAGGGGTACTGTATAGCCTCTGGTGTTTATTCTTAGCACCCAAGAATCAGACATTATGGCTTGCCAGATTAAAGGGTGTAAGGTTAAGGGTCCCCGGAAAGTCTGCAGATGGCGGCAGTCAGGCCACCATTCAGGCACACTGATAAGGTTTCTTAGTGAAGGGACCATGGAAACCTTTGTTCTGTGGTTTGCTTCTCCCTCTCAGACAGCATCCATTCGAATTTCCTCCACCTCTGCCTCAGGGAGCTCTATCTTCAGGAGTCTCTTGGTGAGAACCCTGGGATGTTTTGAACCATATTTCTCAGCCTTTTCTTTGATTCCTCAAAAAGGATCTTTGAGGAGTAGAAAAATGGATTCCCATGGCAGACAAGATTTTACTGTCCCGTTCATTCCTGGTAAGCATTTCCTTTACCTTAGGTCCAAACAAGGTGGAACTATCATAGGGGTCACTGATAAAGGACACCATAAAGCTTTCTTCAAAATCATTTAGCAACATCCAGACATGGAGATGCATGGAAATACCAGTACCAGCTGCCCCTGATGCGCCATCAGCTGTGTTTAATAATACTTGTATGGCCACATTTGATGTAGACTGATGGGTAGACATTTGGGCATTCACCACTTTTTGGATGTCTGAAGTAAGCTACCCAAAACAGACTTGAAAAACTCCTTGATCAAGTCTCTTTGGAAATGTGTCAGGCGTGCTAGGTAGTTCAGAGCTTGAAGTGCAAAGGTCACTGATGCATAGATCCATTTCCCTAGTTCATAGATTCATAGGTTCATAGATTAGTACTAGGCTAACTGCCCTTGTGAGCCATTTTAAGCCTAGCCAATTATCCCCCGTGAGACTCAAACCTGCATTTGTGTTTGTAAGGCAAACACCTTAACCATTAGGCCAATCTCCCAACCCCCTTGACTCCCTTTTAGGGAGAGGGACAGAGGAATGTTCTTCAGACAGCTCCTTTACTGTGACTGCTGCTGCCACCATGGCATCTATGGGGGGGGGGCTTTGCACCAATGTTTCCTATCTTCTGGGTCAACCAAGATTTTGTCCGTTTTTTTATGTATGGGCTAGACCACATCGGGTACTTTCCAAGCCTTCTGAGCAACAAGATCTATTAAAGCATCAGGAGGTGAGTCACCCAGGATGTTGACTGGGCAGACCCAAAAGTTTCAAGGAACACGGACTCATCAGAAGAAGAAACTTCTGTGGACCATCCCCCCTCTCTGCTTCAACAGTTTTAGAATTCCGCCTTCTCAATCATCTAAATCCATGTCTTCAAAGATGGACTCGGGAGAGGATTCTATATGCTTCTGTTTACACATCCTCTTTTTTAGGACATGTCTCAGTAGCTCTGATGGGGGACACATCAGAATTGGACAAGGAGATTGAACGTCAAGCTGCCTCAAAGCTAACTAAGTCTGTCTGTCCCTGTCGACTCAAATGACAGGAAAGAGGCACAGGATCCATTGAGAGTCAGGATGGATCTTAAGTCGGTGCCCTAACCTGTCTCCTTGGCCTGGTCAAGGCCCTTTTCACAACCTTAAAAAACAACTCAGCTAGTGGAGCCAAGGAGAAACTACCTCTGTTAGCAAACTCAGGAGGACATGGAGAAGTGGACAGTTGCTTGGATTCAGAGGACATGGTAGCACTTGTCTAAGGGAGAAGTAAACCTTTGAGAATGAGCTTATCCTTTCTGCCTTGTAGTGCTCTGGTTGTAAAGGTATAGATGCTGCAGTTTTCCTGAAGATGAGAGGAACCTAAACAGTATACATTAAGGGGAATGGATAACTTGGGGGGGGGGTCTTGTGTCCACAAGCTGAAAACTTCATGAATCCAGTAGGCTTTCCAGACATCAGAACAAAACTTTGGAAGATTTAACCCAGTAATATGAATCATTCAGAAAACTATACACAATAATAAAGATTTTTTTAAAGAAGTTATATTAGAGAAAATAGCACTTACATAGAGAAAAATGCACTTTAAAACCCCACTGTAGCAAAAAGCTATAGAAACTAGAAATACATTTGTATATGTATATCTATATAAACTACTATTTAAATTAGAAAAAGGCTATCCATATGTCCTAAAAAATCTACCTAAACTAACCCTAAAACTAATCTAGAACTAACACTAACAAGTCTACAAGAAAAAGGAGGAGTAGAAGATTTTACACAAAAATTGCTTTTACTTATCGTGAATGCTTGGAGTTCTTGGAGGACATGTCTGCTCAAACAGGCGGCACACAAGATCGAAGGTAAATCAGCTAGGAAGAGGGAATTGTGGGTAGAGAAGGAGTCAGAGCTTATGGATCCAGTACTCTGGCATAAGGCGCCAAGCTGGGATCCAGATAGATCCGACAACCCAAACACTGAATCAGACAAAAACAGACATCAGATCAGGGAGGATTTAGATGTGATAATGTTTAGTATAGCATAGTTAGAAATTTGTAGTCATTGAGTCCTGGAATAGAGGATCCTGTCTATTCATCTAGCTGAAATCTGAACATTACAAGGCTTTTACACTGTCTAATATGTAGGGGAAGCTTGTTTCATAGACAAGAGAGGCATTAGGTGATGAATTTATCCCTGAATTTGGGCCTTGATTATGATATTTTGGTACAGAACTAGGTCTTTTGAAAGGAAATTAACTGATGAATTGTTTTCTTTTTGAGGAAAATGAGGATAAAGAGCAGGGACTGACATAGCTCAAAAGGCAAGGCACAAACTATCTTACCAAAAGTATTGGTCACAGAAAATAAAGGCAGGGCCTTAATCTATCTGAAAAAGACTGCTTCTATAAACCCTGTATTCACTTAGTTATAAGGTTGCCACCTGTCCCATTGTCAGCGGGACAGTCACGGGTTAAGCCACCTTATCCCGTTGCCCGCTGTATTAAGCAGTGGGACCTGAAAAGTCCCGCTTTTGCGATCGCACTGAATTGCCGTGGAAAAGTCGCAATTACTTCCGGCTTTTTCACGGCAATTCAGTTACGTCACCAACCCGGACCTGCAGCAAAGCTGCTACCTGTTAGGTCCGAGTGCGTTAATTCGTGCAGCAATTGGCTGCAATTCACGAAAGGGGTGGGGATTGGGGCAGGAATAGCCCTGCAGAGATAGCGGCTGTAGGAGCGCTTTGTTTTAAGCGCTTCTACAGCCGCTAAAAAAAGACCGCAATTTTTTTTTTTAATATAACAAGCGATCCAGCCATCCTCCTCCAGCCAGCCAGCCAGCCGACCATCCTCCAGCCAGCCAGGCAGCCATCCTCCTCCTCCATCAAGCCAGCCAGCCAGCCAGTCATCCTCCATCCAGCCAGCCATCCTCCTCCTCCATCCAGCCAGCAAGCCATCTTCCTCCATCCAGCCAGCAAGCCATCCTCCTCCTCCAGCCAGCCAGCCAGCCATGCAGCTAGCCATCCAGCCATTCATGCAGCCAGTCATCCATCCAGCCAGGCATCCATCCATCAAGCCATCCATCCAGCAGCTACTCCCACCAAACAGCTAGCCACTCCAGCCAGCCATCCATCCAGCCCCCAGCCATTCATGCAGTTAGCCATCCATCCATTCATGCAGCCATCCATCCATCCAGCCATGCATCCATTCATTCAGCCATCCATCCATCCATCCATCAAGCCATCTATCCAGCCATTCATCCATCCAGCTGCTACTCCAGCAGCCATCCATTGTACCCATAACAGCATCTTCTTCACCACTCTGGTGGTGACATTACAATAGAGGGTGTGGCCAGTGTCATATTGGCCACACCCCCATGTCCCACTTTGGCCCAAGTAAAAGGTGGCAACCCTACTTAGTTATAAAACACTGGGGTATTTATAGATGGGAAAGCTTTCTAGAGCTATACATGCTAAAGGCAGCACTGTATCCTATGATGGGTAAAATTAAGGCAGAGTAAAGCAGAATTAGGAAGGACCAGGATTTGACAAGAACCCAAGACAGATGAGACAGCAGAAGTAGAAAGATTATATGACAATATTGGAGATAAGTTAGTTTAAGGACAGCGCATATTCTATGTATGTTCCTAAACCTGATTAGGTTGTCATTCTTACGGTTAATCCCATTTATGTGATATTGTATAGGTGCACTAGTGAATATACTATGTTTGTGTGTTTACAGTGAGACTGTGACTAGAGCACCGGTTATTAGAATGTCATTGTCTTGCTGGAATATTAATTAATCTAATGGGTAGTTTAGGATGATTCCTAACTTGCAGTCATCTCCATATTTAAGTAGCCAAAAACTATTAGTATTTGCTTGTACTTCAGAGAAACAGATTCCAAAAAGGAGAGGGCCTAGGACAGACTCTTGAGAGAAACTGATAGCTACATTCTGGTTTTAGAAGTACTATTTAAACTGACCCAGTGTGTCCTGTTTGCTATCAGTCAGCAATCCAGGGATACAGTACCTGTCTAGTTGTCATAATTTATTTATGATGGCAAAGTAGGGAATGGCATAAATGCTTTAGCTAAGTCCAGATACGAAGTGTGGATGAAAAGTCTTTTATCTAGGGCTTTGGTGGCCTTTCTAAAGAAGCAATTAAGAAAGCATGTTTTACCATTTGCAAAGCCGAACTGAAAAAGGATGTGAGTATGCAGATCTTGTTTGTCTGTACTAATTAGTACTGCAGTAATACATTCCATGGCTTTGCACCTAAGGTTAGTGAAACTGATGGACCTATGGCTACCTTCAGAGGAGGGGTGGACCTTATGAGGAAGGGTGGGGGAGGGAGTAACTATGGTGTTTCTCCATTCTTCAGATACATATTCTGTGGCGAGACAAATTAATTGAAGATTTTCAGGAGAGATTTGGCTAGGTACATAGGCGCCAGAAGCTGTTAAAGCCTGGGGGGGGGGGTGACAGGGGCACTTAGTGAACTACAAAGGGTAATTGTTTTATAACTATTCACTACCACAGCATAGGTTCACTTGGAGGACATTTTAAGCTTAGCCAATTCCCTTGTTGTGCTTGAATTAACATTTTCTGATTGGTCTTAGCTATCTCCATGGCTGATAATTGTATATTAGCCCTAGTGAGAACAACTCTGATCATACCAGAGATAATTTGAGAGGGCCATGTAAGGGATGCAGCATTTAGGAACTGCCTCCATCCATTAGTAGCATGAGGGGAAATCCTGGAGTACATTTTCTATTACCCATTCTTAGAGTCAAGTTGCATTTGAATATGGATCGATGAGCTTTGCTTTATTTTTATGGATAGTCTGTTCTGGAACAGTGGTAGCCTCTGTGATATATATATATATATATATATATATATATATATATCCATCTCTCCACAACATTCAGTTTAGATACCTGGACTGAGTATTTCTGATGCCATTTGACTTGCTGATGTTCAGTAGGTCCATCTGTATTATGTCGGAGTATGCTTTGTATGCCAGACATGTCACCTCTAAGCACTCTGTAGGATACTGAGTATAGTAATAAATCTTTGAGGTGGCCCATGCAAAACCTATTGTTTAGGACTTGTATCCTTTTAGTAAGGTATCTCTGAAGGTATTCCAATTGTTGCATGGGGCTGGACAGATACATGCCAAAGTGGGCATTATACAAAATTATTGACATAATGAGAGCTTTGTAAAGGGGGACAACAAGATCTCTAGATCTTGTCACAATCAATTTGTTTATAAGCTGTGCAATATAGAAAGGCTTTCTTATGACTTTGGACACATGTTGGTCAAAAGTTAGGTCACTGTACACATAAGTTCCCAAATGCCAAACAATTGGATCAGTTCTCAGAGGGCATTGTCATGATTTTGACACCAGTTATTATTTGGGACAAACCTTCCTGCATGACAGTTAATTCATTTGGGGATTCAATAACTGCTCCTAGCTGGCAGTCATCTCAAACTTAGCTGGCCAAAGCTCTTTGGTATTTCCTTTTACTTTTGAGATGTATATGCTAAACAGAAAAAGTCTCAGCACCGAACGCTGGGGGACTCCATTGGTGACTGGTCTCTTCCCCTGTTTTGATCTCCTGCATCCTGTGAGCCATGTTGGCAATGCAGCTGGTGATGTAAGTGTTTGCTCCTACATTATTCATCAATGCAGCTGGTGATGTAAGTGTTTGCTCCTACATTATTCATCAGTGCAGCTGGTGATGTAAGTGTTCCTACATTATTCATCAGTGCAGCTGGTGATGTAAGTGATTGCTCCTACATTATTCATCAGTGCAGCTGGTGATGTTAGTGTTTGTTCCTACATTATTCATCAGTGCAGCTGGTGATGTAAGTGTTTGTTCCTACATTATTCATCAGTGCAGCTGGTGATGTAAGTGTTTGTTCCTACATTATTCATCAGTGCAGCTGGTGATGTAAGTGTTGCTCCTACATTATTCGTCAGTGCAGCTGGTGATGTAAGCGTTGCTCCTACATTATTCATCAGTGCAGCTGGTGATGTAAGTGTTTGCTCCTACATTATTCATCAGTGCAGCTGGTGATGTAAGTGTTTGTTCCTACATTATTCATCAGTGCAGCTGGTGATGTAAGTGTTTGCTCCTACATTATTCATCAGTGCAGCTGGTGATGTAAGTGTTTGCTCCTACATTATTCATCAGTGCAGCTGGTGATGTAAGTGTTTGCTCCTACATTATTCATCAGTGCAGCTGGTGATGTAAGTGTTTGCTCCTACATTATTCATCAGTGCAGCTGGTGATGTAAGTGTTTGCTCCTACATTATTCATCTTTTGTACTACACCTGAGTAGGGGATTGTGTCAAAAGGCTTGGCCAGGTCAAGTTAATGTGGTGTGAACTGTTTTGCCTTCATCCATTGCTTTGGTAACAAGAGTAAAGCTTGAAATTTGCCCATGATTTTGAACCTTTCACACTTTCCTCTGGGCTGTTTTCAAACACATTTTTAGGGCCATGCATACATGTATGCATTCCTTAATTCGCCTTCCTGATTGTATTAAATTATATTCCTTGTATAATACAGCACACTTGTTAGACTTAAATTAGAGTGCATTTTAAATTTATTGTTTAAACATTTTCCAGTAGGCAATGAAGCAAAATGCATGCACCAATAATGACAAAACTGCCCTATTCAGAACATTTACATGATAACAGTCTACTTCCACACACAATTTCATTTTAAATTTATTGTTTGAACATTCTGCCAGTAGACAATGAAGCAAAATGCATGCACCAATAATGACAAAACTGCCCTATTCACAACATTTCCATGATAACAGTCTACTTCTACACACAATATATAAATACAGAATCACAGTAGTGTAAGTCATAGGCATGTTGCACAGCTTCTTGAACTTATTTTCAATGGGGGGGGGGGGCAAAAGAACAAAAACCAGGGACACATTTTAAACACTGCTTGTATAATTTTGGAAAGTTGCTTGCATAAAATGTTATGTTACCACCATGCATTTCACTGCCAAGTCTTGAACCTAGAACCCTGTGCACTACAGTCAGAGCAACATACCAGTAAGCTAAACCAGCAGTTTCTTGAAAGACAGGAAGACAAACTTAAATGGCTATAATATCATTTAGTGAATTTCATTTCTCACTTCTCACCATAGCTCTCAACCTCTTAGCACAAAAATACAGAACAAAGCCAATAATGGGGGAATACAGCCCAAATGTGAGGCATAAATTCACAAGTGATGGTAGTTAGGGACTTAGTTTCATAGTTTCATAGTTTCATAGTATAGTACTAGGCTATCTGCCCTGGGGCATTTGTAAGCCTAGCCATAGTGATGTGGCATTTGCCACCCCATGAAATGGTACAGAAATGTACAGAATAAATTTAGAATACTGTGTCTATTAGTGACACAATGAAGGTCCCCTTATATAATAGAATTAGTTTACTGTGCCCCTGTCTAGCAGTGACACAGATGTGACCCCTGGGGTAAACTTACGATCTCCCATCCACTCATCAAGATTTCTCTTGAAGAGAGTCAGTGAGAGGCTCTGCCTAACACGAACTGGGATCTTGTTCCAAAGCATGGGAAGCCTCTGGGTTATGAATCTATCCCTCCAGCATGTCCTAATCATACTTGTGCCGAGGTTTAAGTCTTTAGCTCTCGTGGTCCTGATGGACTTGGATTTTTTGAGGTGGAGCATGTCCATCAGATCCTGATTGGACATGGCCTTGTACGTCAGGCAGAGATCACCTCTGAGCAGGCGGTTTGATACTGAATAGAGCTGAAGTTTTTTTAGTCTGGCAGAATAAGACATATGTTGGAGACCCTTGATCCTCTTGGTGAGGTACTTTTGTGGACTCTCCAGCTGTTGCAAGTGCCGGGTGAGGTACATACCAAATGGGGCATTGTACTCAATCATGGGTCTGATGAGGGAGGAATATAGGGGTACAATGACATCCTTGGATCTGGATGTGAATCCCTTCATGATGAGGTGTGCAAGGTAGAATGTTTTTCTAACCACTTTGGCAACGTGGGTATCAAATGAGAGGTCGCTGTTGACTTGGGTCCCTAGGTCTCTGATTACTTTTTCAGTACTCAGTGGGTTGCTGTCTATGTGATAATTTGTGGGTACTTTGTTTTTCCCAAAGGGGATGACTATACATTTTTTGGCATTTAGTTTAAGGCCGTGACTCCGGCACCAGTTGTCCGTTTCTGTGAGGCTTTTTGTAGGATGTGTGTGTCTGCTGGTGTATCGACTATGGCGCCTAGTTTGCAGTCATCTGCGAACTTTGTCAGCCACAGCCCTCCCGTGTTTGCTTTAACATCTGAGAAATAAATGCCGAACAAGAGGGGTCCCAGGACAGATCCCTGTGGGACACCACTTGTGACTGGCTTTGAGTCTGACATTGCTCCAGCGATTTTAACTTTATGGGTTCTGTCCTTTAGCCAGTTTGCAACCCATCTAGTGACATAAGGGTTTACATTTAAGCTGTTGAGCTTATCTATGATGCCTGAGTGGGGTATTGTGTCGAAGGTCTTAGCCAAGTCCAGGTATGCTGTATGGACTGCTTTGCCCTCGTCAATGGCTCTAGTGACTGTTTTGAAAAAGTCAACCAGGTTTAAAAGGCAAGATCTGCACTTTACAAAGCCGAACTGGGTGGGGTCAAGTGTCTGTAGGTCCCCTATGTCTCTGTTTATGAGTTCCATAATGATTCTTTCCATAGCTTTGCAGACCAGGCTGGTTAAGCTTATGGGGCGGTAGTTTCCAGGGTCTGTAGAGGCACCACCCTTGTGAAGTGGGACCACTGTTGCTGTACGCCAGTGTTCAGGTACATATCCCGAAGTAAGGCTAAGGTTAAATAGCATTTTTATGTGTGGGTTTAGCTCCTCTTGGAGTTCACGTAACACGCAACCCGGGGATACTGTCAGGTCCCATTGATGCTGTGTTTTTTGCTTTGTTTAGGGCGGTTCTCACTTGGACATCTGAGATGACAGGGAGATTACATTCAGCTGGGATAAGTATTTCTTCTTTTGGGGGTGAAGGAGGGGAGAAACTTGCACTGAACCTGTCAGCCAGAATGTTGGCAATATCTGTGGGTTCAGTGTATTTTTTATTGTTGTGAACCAACTCTGAGCATATCTGAGGGTTTCCATGAGTTTCTAACATAGCTGAAGAAGGCTTTGTGGTTATCTTTAGTGTCCTTAGCGATTTTTCTCTCAAAGTTGGCCTTGGATGTTTTTATGAGAGAACATAGTTTTCTGCTAATGTTGATCAGAGATGTCTTCCCTTCATGGGATTTTGCTCTGACGTGCAGTAGCTTCCTTCTTTTGTTATACAATTTGTTTATGGCTGAGGTCCACCAGACAGGACGCTTACCTTAGGTGGAGAGGGACTTGGATTTGTTTGGGATTGCATGATCCATGCATTCTTGGAGATGTCCATAGAAGGCATTTGTGAAGGATTCGGCATTGTGGGATGTGGTATCCACTGGCACAGTGGGCTTAAAGGATACCATCTCAGTCTTAAGAAGAGTGACGTCTGCTTTTGAGAAGTTTTTCACTGTGGTCTTTTGTGCTGGGGGGTGGAGGTGGGATATGTATATCCAGGGTGATTAGTTTGTGGTCAGATCTCACTAGTGAAGGGTATACTTCCAGTGTGGATCATTTTGTCCCCATGTTTGTGATGATCAGGTCTAGTATATTATCTCCCCTAGTGGGAGAGATGACTAATTGTTCCAGTGCATTTGAATTTATGAATTCCAGGAACCTTTGGGCTAGGGTATTAGGGCTAGAATAATGTACCCAATCTATGTTTGGGTAGTTGAAGTCTCCCAGTATGATGGTATTTTGTGATACATTCATATCCTCCAATGTCTTCAGGAAGGCTAAGTGGAGTTCTTGAGATTGGGAGGGTGGTCTGTAACATGCTACCAGTTGTATAGCAGTTTTGCCTATGGTTAGTTGCACCTGTATGGTCTCTGATGCTTCATGTGTTGCTACTAACCTGGAGGTGTGGGTGTCCTTGATGAATATGGACACTCCCCTCCCTTTGTGGTTCAGCCGGGTTATGGGGCCAAAAGCATGATACGAGGTATAGCCTGGTAGCGCTGGGGTGCTCTCAGGAGCCTTGAACCAGGTTTCAGTTACTGCACAGATGTCGATGTTCTCCATGCTGAGGAGTGCATCAGGTGCCTGCATCTTGAGATTTAGACTTCTGGCATTGAGCAGCATTACCCTTAGTTTTTCCATTATTGTTTTCTAAGGAGGTGGGTTTGTCTTTTGAGCCTTGCCTAAAAAGGCACTATGGGGTGGCAGAGCCTTAGCCAATATCCGGAAGCCCAGTGGTGACAGGTGTAAGCCATCCCTTGAGCAGCGGCTTGTCCAACATGTCATCCCAGGCAGACCGACATTGCATCCCCTTACAATGCCACCAGTACCTGAGCCGATTGCTAATGCGGTTCGTCTTGTCTTTGTATTGTGGTATCATTCTTGGTGAGGGCAAGATGCTGCTCAGGGTCAGGGTCATACCAGCCTGGGCTACATAATTGGAGAGCTCCTCTATGTCTCTTTTCATGTAGTCCAGGGAGGTACGTCTCAGGTCATTTACACCAGCATGAACAATGACGGAGTCATATTTGTACTTGCTTTGGAGTGACTTGAGTGCGTGTGTTATGTGGCAGATCCTAGCTCCCGATAGACAGCTCACAGTCACCTTCTCCTTGTTCAACCTCGTCAGCGGGACATCAGTGTGTCTGACTATAGAGCCACATATTACTAGTGTATCAGGCAAGGTGTTTGGCCTTAAGGGCTGTGATTGGTTGATACACTGATTTATTGAAGTATGTGTTGCATGTGTTTTGTTTTGAGGTGGTGGATTTTTGGGTGTCTGCTTTGGGAGCCTCTGTTGTTTTGGTAAGTTTTTATTAGAGCCTCCAGTATGTCTTTGTGTTTTATGTGTTTGGTTTGCAGTTGTGGTAGGTCTATGTGGGACTGGGATTGTTGTGTGTGTGGTTGCCATCTCCTCCTGTCTGGTCATGCCAGCCCTGAGTTGAGAGAGTTCAGCCTCCAGTTTGGCTATATAGTTGCATCTCTCACATGTATTTGTGTTTGTTGGGAGGAGGAGAGGGTTGTCTGTGTACATGAGACAACTGTAGCATTGTCTCAAGATATCCAGATTGACCAGCTGAACTGGAGACGACACCAGTAATCTACCACTCGACATGCTAGAACTGTATAAGGGAGTGCTGTACCTTTAAGGGAAGTGGATATTCACAGGGGTGGTAAGTAGATGTAGTGCTTTACTTAGTATGAGAGTGCTTACTTAGTAGGGAAGTATTGAGAACAAGTGCTAGGCTTATAATATAGTAAGTAGTCTGGTTATACTAAGAGTAGAGCTTCCTTAAGGGAAAATTTGAAGAGTAGACTTGGCGGAGCCAGAAAAAGTTTAACCTTGTTTAACTGCTGCGCTATGCACGCAAAAGCGTGCAAGCGGATTTTAAACAGTGAACTACAAAGAGCTAGAAATGGTCCAAAACAACCAATTACTACAGCTTCTTGTGCTGGTCTCACTTCCTACAGGGACAGGTAGGCTGGCTCCCTCCTCCCCCACTCCACTGTTGAGCAAAAAACTTCCTTCTATCCAAGGTAATGGACAACACAGGAACTACACCACAGCCCAGAATACAGCAATGCCTGTAAACTGGTCTAAACTAGTCGAGGTAGGTGGGAAAACAAGGATTATTTTTGTTTTTTTTTTTGTAGAAACACACAGAAATGCAGAAACAGTGATAAATTAGTTACACAGGCTAGCACACTTTAGTGGGCAGCCTTCACAGTTAAATTAAGCAAACAAACAACAAACTTTCGATCAAATTCGACTAAAATGTAACTTTAAGTGCAGATTTTAAAATAATGCAGCAAACAGTTAAAAAACAGTTCAAGCTAGTTCAGGGTAAGCTACAGAAGCTATTCCAAGTGAAAAAAAGCAAAGATACTTAAATCCAGAAAGTAGTCGCTTTTCTGAGTTCCCTGCTGCTAGGACCACTCTGCAGACCCACAAGGAGCTTGTCTGAGTAGTATAGCCAGAAAAAAATGCCCAGAGGCGGATTTTAAACAGTGAACTACAAAAGAACTAGAAATGGTCCAAAACAACCAATTACTACAGCTTCTTGTGCTGAGGTCACTTCCTACAGGGACAGGTAGGCTGCTCAAGGCTCCCCACTCCCACTGGTGAGCAAAGAAACTTCCTTCTATCCAAGTAAGGTAATGGACACTACAGGAACTACACCACAGCCTGGAATACAGCAATGCCTGTAAACTGGTCTAAACTAGTCGAGGAAGGCGGGAAAACAGGGATTATTTTTTTGATTTTTGGTAGAAACACACAGAAAATGCAGAAACAGTGATAAATTAGTTGCACAGGCTAGCACACTTTAGTGGACAGCCTCCACAGTTAAATTAAACAAACAAACAACAAACTTTCGATCAAATTCGACTAAAATGTAACTTTAAGTGCAGATTTTAAAATAATGCAGCAAACAGTTAAAAAACAGTTCAAGCTAGTTCAGGGTAAGCTACAGAAGCTATTCCAAGTGAAAAAAAAGCAAAGATACTTAAATCCAGAAAGTAGTCACTTTTCTGAGTTCCCTGCTGCTAGGACCACTCTGCAGACCCACGAGGAGCTTGTCTGAGTAGTATAGCCTCTTTTTACCTGTACCCAAGGTACAGGGTTTGAGCCTGAGTACCTCTAGCCACCAGATGTATCCTGTTGGGGGCATTTACACACGCACACACACAAGAATTTCATTACCTTTTTCTTTTCTGGAGGAGGTTGCTCACACACACACACACACACACACACACACACACACACACACACACACACACACACACACATAATAAAATGGTAGAAGGGGGTAGAAATTGTAGCATGGGAATGGCATTTGCTGGTTGTGGAAATCTGTGGGTTACAATCACTGTTCTGATACTTTTGTATTTTTGCAAAGTGTTTTGGTTGTTTTTTTTTTCAAGATGTTTTCCTGTATTTTCAAATGCACTGATTGAGATATCCATCCACCTACCCCAAAGCACAGGGCTAAAAGAGTGTCATAAGACCTCGTGTGCAACCCAATGCTCTTACCTGAGACTTGCTGCTTGTGTGGTGGGGCATGAAGTCACTGTGTCAGCTCATTTACACTATAATTTCATGGCCAGCCTAAGGCTGCACTGAGCTATTTCACTTATTCCACTTGTTTTCGTGGAACTTTACAGCATTATTGGAAGAGACAAGCTGCTATGCAAAATACACTAATACACAGCTGAGATTAAACAGGATTCTTGTTAAGCAAAATAAAGATTACTATCCCATTTCTACATCTGCAGTGGGGAAAGGAGGCCCTCTCCACAAGGGACAGCCAAATGTGTTGTGACATGTTGTAAGAGATAAAAGTACTTCTTTGAAGAAACATATTAACCCAGATCATGGTCAGTAGCCAGAGACTATTTCTGTCAATATCACGTATACCGCAGTAACGAAAAAAAGGAGTGAAGAACTGTGCAGAAAGCAGAAGTGAGAAGGTTTCGAGTAAGATATCTAAATTTGTTGCACTATGCCGCTTCCCTTATATGCAGAAAACACACACACACACACACACACACACACACACACACACACACACACACACACACACACACACACACACCACACCATTCATAACTTACTCACTCTGAAAATAACAGTTCAGACTCCATCCCGCTCGCAGCAGCTTTCAGCCAGACAGCAGGCATTCCAAACCATCCGCTCACAGCATAACAGGCAGCTTCCAAAAATAAAAATATCCATTCCCGCTTGCAAAAAACAGCCGGAAACCCGGAAATATGTGCCGCAAGCTCAACTCTGACAGGCTGGGACGAGCTGATGTCATCGCTAAAGCGGAAAACTAAAACAATTCAAAAATAAAGATGTAATATGGGACAGTTGGGAGGTATGGATGATCTGCAAAAGTGGGGGGGGTTCCCCTCCCCCCTCGCTCTATGGTTCTGCCGCCCAAGGCTAGGTAATGCTTTAAGCTTACCAGTAAGCAGCCAGGCATATTTATTTCTTTGATACATGCATTTGAAAGCTGGTCAGAATTGATGACATCAGATTTATATGTGCTGGTATTGGGGATACAGTAGGTGGAGTAAAGTTTGAGTTGAATTTGGCGATAGTGTAGTGTACTGGCTCATCTTCAGTTCTGCGCAGGAGTGAGCGTGGCTCCGGTGATCGGCGTGAAAAGTTGCATATGAAATGAGACATGATTGACATGTCATTTATATTAGGCAATGACATCAGGCCGAATTCTTGGGTAAAGAAGTTGAGTATTGTTTTGCATAGATTATGGTGGGAACTCATTGATTCATGGTACCTTTGTTTGAGAGTAATGAAATGATTCATTTTAGCTGTAAAAACTTGAGATTTTTTCATTCTCAGTTTTTATTACTGTTATGTCTGAATTTAGTCCGAGTCATAATTATTTGTCAAATTATTATTCTTTGAACAAATCAACAAAAGTAAATCTGTTTAAAGCTTTTTAGAACAAGCGTGCTATGAGCATCTGATGTAAGTTTCCATATGGTGTTTTGCCTGTTGTCATATTAGTTGAACTGGTAAGTAATAAGCTCAATGTTTAGCAAGTTGCACACTGACACCTATTGAAATAATGTAAAAATAAAAACGTTTCTGTTCAAGGGTCCTCCACATGCTCACTGAAAGCTACCGTGCTGCTCCCTGGCCACTCAAGTGTTGTTACCTAAGTAAGTTATTAGTCACCTTCAGCATTGCTCAATTCAACACCTTTTCGTTAGTGCCAGTTTATACACTGAAATAACAACAATGGGGGAGGGTTTTGGGCAGAGCTTGCTACTGCGCATCTGGTGAGCCAGTACACTACACTATCGCCTTGAATTTATTAACCAAGACATTCCTCATGGATTATGGGCTGGCTGGTGTGGTACTATCAGTTACAATGAATTCAGATCATGGCAAGGTATTACTATGGATTTTATGTATATAGCTAAAGACCTTATGGTTGTCTTCAGTGCTGGTGGCTATACTGTGCTGATAGCCTTGGAGCGACTCATAGCCAGGGCCACTGCTGACTCATCTACTGTCCATTGTCAGTCCTCCATTAGCGCCCCACCCCCTCAGCGCTTCTACTTTTTTAAAACCATTTGTTACAGTTCAATATACATGAAGTACTCAAGTGCCTTTCTATAAAAAGAATGTAAGAACTGCACTTCTCGAGTGTGCTCCTTAACACTTTGCTCCCAGGGCACGTGTGTCTTCAACTCACTCTTACTATATTTCTGCTTATAATGCATTTGAATTCCTTTCTAACTTGGTTACGCTTTATTGAAGTGGGAGGGAGCAAGTTTTAGATAATACTAATAGCTTAACCACACAGCCATAACATTTGGATGTCAGACTTGTCTCTTAGTGAAAATAACTTGTCACTTGGGAAATATCAAATGTATGAAAGAAGTGCAGAGATTATTAAAAAAGCATGTTGTGGCTTTTATTGTATCGTCTGATTTCAAGTTTATAAAAAGGGCAACATTCAGAAACTTGGGGCAGCAGCAAAGTGCAAACTAGCAATAAATCACAATGCTGGTAGTCTAATTCAAGTTACATTTCACAAACGCTGTCATGAATAATTAATAAAAGTAATGCCCATAAGGTAGTTGCATACAGTGTCACAATTACAGTGTCATTATCCACAGTAATCTGACACTGATCTGTCATTAGGTCAGCCAGTACAGCCACCAGGTCAAATCAATGTATGGCTGTTGTAGGTTTCTCCAATTACAAAACTTTATTAATGTTCAAATATCTGCAGCTGCACAGGAAGGGACAACAACATAACTAAGCTGTTTGTGGTACGCTTCTTTTACAGAAGTAAGGTTCTGCACTGCTCAGTTTCACTAGTAGCTCACCACAGCCTTTCATATTTTCTTTCTCCACAGGGCTAACAGCTACATTAAGTATAAACAGCTTGCTCTGAGATATGAACCCGTTTACATTTACAAGAAACTGTTCTTTGAAACACTACCATCCATCTTTAGTTGCATTTAACGACAAGCACAGGAGGAAATCAGATTTATGAAATTTTTGTTAGCATATGATATCATAGCTCTCAATCAATAAGGGACACATTTCATAGGTTCATAGGTTGGTACTAGGCTATTGACCCTAGGGCCTATACAAGCCTAGCCATAATAATTCCCTGGATATTTCATGCCACAATATTTACTTCCCTGGACCCCTGTCTAGCAGGGCAACTGACATGATCCCCGAGGTGAATTTCCTATCTCCCATCCAATCGTCAAGGTTCCTTTTGAAGAGGGCCGAGGAGGTGCTCTGCTTGACATGTATGGGCAGTCTATTCCAGGGTCTGGGGAGTCTCTGGATCAGGAACCTATCCCTCCAGCATGTTTTGTTCATTGTAATGACAAGGTTTAGATCCCTGGAGCGTGTGGCCCTGAGGGATTGAGATTTCTTTAAGTGTAGCATGTCCAGCAGTTCAGGGTTTGACATGGCCTTGTATGTTAAACTGAATTGAATGTATGTTGAATTTCAACAGAATCAGGGATAAATCCATTAAAAATCAGGGACAATCAGGCACATTTTTAAAATATTACTACTATTAATGAGATAGTGGCAGAATAAAGGAATGTTAATCAATATACATTTTGTGAAGTAACAGAAATAGCTAATTAATTATTGTTATTATTTACTGAGTATAATTTACCACCTTTCCTCATAAAAGTCAACAGTTTTATGACGGATTAAGATGGACAGAGGTAAAACTTGAGTCAGAATCAGGGACAGTTGAGAGGTATGTTTGATATCATAGTCATGGGTTATATTTTTCCCATCACAAACATTCGCAGATTACCCTGGGTCAGAATCGTATTATTTGATTGCAGAAAGCTCCCAGACGTAACCCTCCTCCCACCACATTTAAAAGGCAGGCAGTACTCTCTAGCCCAACATAGCAGCCTCCTCCTCTACCCCCCCCCGATACACATATTTATGTGACATCTGTACCCCCACAGTTTGTGAAAGTACTACAGTACAACATGATGAAGTACCACATACTCCACAAGTTCTTGTACTGTTTTCACAATGTGCAGCCTGTCCACACTGACTAGTTAATTCCACTAAGGTTTACCTATGGCATCTTCATATAGTACTAAACGCTGCATATGATATCATAGATAGATGTACATTTATCTAGCTGAACAAAAGTGTTTCTATAAAACTTTACATAGTACTAGTACTCTGTCTTGTTTTTAATTGCAGTTTTATCAGAAAGTATGCTATGACATCAATGCATAACATACCAACAGCTGATATATGTTTACTTCATTGGTACAGTCAGTCATAATTTTTCACTGCTCTAAATCTACAAGCTACAGCCTTCATTTTCAATCAGATGTGAAGCTGTTAATATATACATACAGAAGTTCCCAGCAGATAAAGTCTTGCGTCTTGGATATGTCACGGTTCCTTAATAATTTGTTTCTTACTGACCTCTACTGGTCATTACAATTGTTCCATGTGTTCTTAAATTCCAGTAGCTTTTCACTCAACAACCATCTTGGAAAAAAAAACAAAAAAATGCTATGCAGCTACAGCTCTCTCTGGGTAAAATACTTCCTCCCATGAAATTCTTTCATAAGTGTTTGAAAAACAGAAACATTTAATGACTGGTTAGATATGTCAATAAATCAACTTCTTAATTGTAGTGGCATCTTCTGTGCCTTTTTTTTTTAGTTTCCACTAAATGTTAGTGTACTATAGGGATATTGCCAGCCCAGCTATCTGGAATTGTGTAAATAATTCTATGTCATTTGTGAATATTGATATGATTTATACAGAACTGTATGTTATGTACTAAGCTAAGATGTATCCACTGTGTACCCTGCTGGAACATAGAAGACTAACCTGCAAAACTTAAAAATAGTTGAGGTTAAGTTACTTTATAGCTGGGTCATAAACAAGAGATGTTACCTATCAGTTTCAGTGCAGAAGCAGACACAATGTCTAGAGATAGAAGGTTTTCTATTTTCTTGAAACAGAAGTAATTACTAGGTTTAAAATGTAAACATGCTTTTGTTTTACGACTTCCAAGATCTGTAAACATCTGAGAGATATGTATTTTTCACAAGGTAATGTCAAATGCTACAATGGGGGTTTTAGCCTGGGAACTGAAGTCAGGTGACAAAAAGTGATGTCACCCAAGCTAACCCAGCAGTAATATTTGATATTAATTTACGAACTCTCTCAGAGAGACTGGGCATTTTGTATTTTGTCTTGGATCTAGCTAGAACATCCGCTCATCATCACCATCTGCACTTGCTTTGCTCTGTAAGTAAGACTTAGGGCATAGTATCTCTTTTAGATATAGATAGGAATATAGTAATGATTAGTTTAGATGTTTTCTGTATTTATTTGAGACTGTCATGCAATGTTGTTTTAAAATATTTCCTGTGATTTTGAACTCTGAAGTTACTGTGTTGAGTAACTGAGTATTGTTTTGTTCTTTTACTATTTATTATTAAATATATTTAAACCAATCTTTGTGGCTGATATTTGTGAGACATATTTAAGCTGTTAGGGTACTTGCATATATATTTGGTGACACTGTACAGGTCACTCCTAAATAGCCTTACAAGTCTTGGTCAGACTACCATTTGGATTAATAGTAACATTACACAGTAGGATTGGACACCCTTTGTAATGGCCTTATAGTAGCTGATAAGTATGGACTGGTGGCAGTGGAAACTACCTTACAGTCTGGGTAGAAAGAGGCATAGCTTGCAAACCTGTGGCAGCCTTTCCCAGGTGTGTGTGTGTGTGTTTGTATATAGATCAAATCTCAAAGTGTGTGTGTGTGTGTGTGTGTGTGTGTGTGTGTGTGTGTGTGTGTGTGTGTGTGTCAGCTACTTGGGCAGGGACATGAAGCGCTGGTTGGACAGAAGGGTGCTGGAGGTCTTGGCTTGGCCCCTCAGCTGAGATCTTAACCCTATAGTTGTGCCAGTGGGGAGTTTTATTGGGGATCTGGAGAAAGAGGGAGAAACCAGTCCCAGAATGACTGTGATCTCTGTGTGCTTTTAAGGGAAATTGTACTTTACTGTGTGTGTGTACTTGTCATCCTCCCAGTGTGTACGTCCCCTAGCTGTTGCTAGTGGTGAGGACTGAGGCTCCTTGATTACTGGGCCACTGCAGGGCAGTTCTATTCAGCATAGTCTTTTCTTTTCATGTCATCGATTTGTATGTTCTTGATTATTACTTCTTCAGAAAGAATCTGCCCCCTGACTTTGTTGATCAGCATATAGTACTTAAACCTTTTATTCACGCCCTTTCTGGATGTGTGTGCATGTATATATATGTGTGTGTGTGTGTGTGTGTGTGTGTGTGTGTGTGTGTGTGTGTGTGTGTGTGTGTATATATATATATATATATATATATATATATATATATATATATAAAGTTAATTTTAACATGGTTTAAAGCTGTGGAGAGCACACCAGCAGGGCAAGGTTATAATGCCTTCCACACATTTAGGCCAGCTACTTCACAGGCAGGGACTAAAGGTGGAGGTGTCTCTATTTACATCAAAAATAAATATACTTAAAGGCTGGTCAAACAGGACAATACACTTGAGCTGCTCCTTGTTCAAGTCACCATACGTAAAATCCAAGACCACTTCTTTGCAAGCTATAGGTCCCCCCTCTATGACCCAGGAAACCCATACCATGTATTTAAATTTATTAGAAACACTAACCATCCAACCCAATACCATATACATGGGTGACTTTAATTACCCCACTATTAACTGGGAATCCTATACAACACCAAATGTACATGCAGAGAGATTCCTGGATTTTGCAAACACAAACTCCCTGGACCAGACTGTTAATACACCAACCAGGGGTGCAGCCATATTTGATATGGTACTCACTAATATGGGAGACTGCTGCACATCCCCTACTGTAATGCCTTCCAATCACAAAATGGTCTGCTTTGAAGTAAAAATAAAACCTGGACCCCCAGCTAAACCTGGAATATTTAGGAACTATTCTAAGGCTAACCTTCTGCTATTAAATGAGAACCTGGCAAAATTTCAAGCCCCTATAAACCCTGAGAACACTTCTGCCTATGCAGAACTGTTCGCAGAAACCCTGTACAAGCATGTTAATAGCTGCATAGAGGCAGCTGTACCCACCAGGAAGAGGTATAGAACTAACTCAAACAACAAGCCACCCTGTTGGAATTGCAAAATCATTAGGCTGTATAACAGACGGAAGAAAATCATGGAAAAATTAGGAGGTGCAACAATCAGCAGGATAAAAGCACTCATCAAACTAAACAAACAACTCAGTGGACATAGTCTACCAAAGCCAAATTTGAGGTTAAGTTTGGCCTCCCAGGCCAAGGACAAACACAAAGCATTATTTAGCTATGTCCGCAACCTCAAAGACAATACAGAATTGTGTGCAGAGCACATTGTAAATGGAGCCACCTATACTGAGCCAGAAGATATAGCAACCCTCCAGGCTGATAAATTCAGCTCCAACTTTACCCATCTCTCCCCCTCAACCTTCCCTCAGGAAATATTATCAAATATAATCCCCCTACTATCATTAGGGAACAGGTCCTTAGTGCTCTCTCTAAGACCAAGAACAATGCATCAATGGGCCCAGACAATATCCCAGGATGCCTTCTAAATAGCATGAAACATGACCTATCATGGCCTCTGGAATTACTATTTCACTGTAGCCTCCAAACAGGCTTCATGCCTCATGAATGGAGAAAGGCAACTGTCATTCCTCTGCACAAAGGGGGGCCATCTAGAGACCCTGGAAACTACAGACCCATAAGTCTCACTAGTCTTATATGTAAAGCCAAGGAAAGAATTTTCATGGAGATGATCAATACAGATATAGTAAACCTCAAAACACTGGACCCAACCCAGTTTGGTTTCCGCAGGTGCAGATCATGCCTACTTAGCCTGGGGGACTTCTTTGAGAAGGTCACCAAAGCAATGGATGACGGCAAAATGATTCAATGAAAAAACATACTAGTTATCTAACAGAGATTATTCTAAGGAAATTTTGAGACAAGCGGAAGAAAATGTTAGGGGTAATTTTTTTCTTTCTTGTCCATCAGATAGAATAAATAGTTCTTATTGCTTATCTAGAAACTATGTTTCTAGAGAAGTTTCTGAGGATGACATATTCTTCGTCAACAAAATTTCTCCTTTTTCCAGGATTTTGAAAGATTTGGTACACAGGTTTTGGCCCATCATTAAGCTAGATGACGGGTTGCCTTTTCATACAGTAGATTTTGCAATTTAAAAGAGTAATTAAATTTAAAAGTCATTAACAAAATTGCAATACTGAGAAAACAGTGGGCACCTTCAGTTTGTGGAAGGTGCAAGGTATGTGATAAAGTAAAGAAAATATTGGGGTGTTTGATTAATGGGAAAAGATTTTGGGCCCTAGGATTTTACCACTGCAATAGCAGTGGTTTTGTGTATGCCATTGGATGTAGCTGTCAGCCTACCATGTGGTATATAGGACAGACAAAAAGAGTGGTTAAAAAAAGAACTAGGGAGCATTTAGGGCATGTCAGACATGGAAGGCTTAATAATCCTGTAGCCCCACATTTCCATTTTTTCCATAATGGATGTACAAGGAATTTATTTTTTAGCATATTAGCTAAACCTTATGTAAGACAAGGTGTTGATCATGTACGCACGCTTTTGAGAATGGAAACTAAATGCATTATTAATTATAAGACACTATGGCCTAATGGTCTTAATTTAGAACTTGATTTACAAGTTTAAATCAAGCTCTTGAGAAGTTTTTTCTCATTGATCATTGACATTCTGACATTTTTCTCATCGATTACTGACATTCTGGTAATGTTTTAGTCATGTTTAATACAAGGTGCATATTTAATCATGTTTTGGTGAATATTTTCATCATTATTTTAAGAAAAATAAGTTTATATGCATAGATTTCAGTTGCACTGTTATGGAGGACGTTGTGTGTGTGTGTGTGTGTGTGTGTCAGTTTATTTAAAGAAAGTTTATATAAAGTAAGTTTTTGTGCAATAAGATTTTATACATACACATGATGAGTTTTTTCACATGCACATAATTCCAGTACAGTGCATTGAGGTATTAAAAAATTATATATGTCGTCATATTGAATTTAAGAGCTTATTTATAGTTCATCCACAATACAATGATTGTTAATTGCTTAGATTCAATCACCACGACTCATCCATTAGCTAATTATTTCATTGTTTAATTGAAAGATTTATATAAAATACACACTGTCCTAGATGTTAATTATTCTCTGGAAGGCGTGTTGGCCGAAGTACTAGGAAGCATAGTAAAGCTTGGATAGTGACCGAGACTCCAGTTCATGTGTGTTTTTTTCATTGTTTTGTTTCTCTGCTTTTGCAGTTTGGTGTTTTGGTGTGGCAAAATGATTCACACTGTCTATCTTGACCTGGCCAAGGCATTTGACACAATACCCTACTCGGGAACTGTTGACCAACTCAAGAGGTTAGGTGCAAACCTGTATGTCACCCAGTGGATAGCCAATTGGCTCACAGACAAGACCCAGGAAGCTAGAATTGGGGAGTCTGTCTCTACAAAGAGGCCAGTCGCAAGTGGAGTCCCTCAGGGATTATTCCTTGGACCGCTCTTTTTTGGCATTTACTTCTCAGATGTCAAGGCCAATGTCAGTGTTCTCTGGCTGACTAAATTTGCAGATGATTGCAAATTAGGAGCTGACATTGAATCTCACACTGACGCAAATGTTCTCCAGGAGGGGCTGACACAGAGAAACAACTGATGCCAGAGCCATGGACTAAAACTAAATGCCAAGAGTGCATAATAGCTTCCTTTGGGAAGTCATCCATCCCTGGTTACTATCATATTGACAACACACCTCTTAGATTTGACCCAGTAGTCAAGGACTTAGGGACACACACATAGATAGTAAGGTAGCCTTTGACTATCGTGTCTACAGTGGTGAGGAAATCATTCTGTGTTGCACAACTTATAAACAAAGGTATGGTATCTAAGTCCAAGGAATTCATTGTTCCACTGTATTCAGCATTCATCAGACCTATCATTGAGTAGGTTCATAGGTTCATACTAGGCTATCTGCTCTAGGGCATTTATAAGCCTAGCCAGAGTATGTTTGGCTTTCGCCACCCATTCTAAATTAATTTTGCTATGCCCTTTCTCGAGGTTAGCATACTGTGCCTCTGTCTAACAGTGACACAGAAGTGATACCCGAGGTAAACCTACGATCTCCCATCCACTCATCAAGATTCCTCTTGAAGAGAGTCAATGAGGGACTCTGCCTAACCTGGACTGAGATTTTATTCCAGAGTGAAGGGAGCCTCTGGGTTATGAATCTGTCCCTTCAGCATGTCCTATTTATTTCAGTGCTGAGGTTCAAGTCTCTCGAACGTGTAGCTCGATGGGATTTGGATTTTTTGAGGTGCAGCATGTCCCTTAATTCCGGGTTGGACATGGCTTTATACGTCAGGCACAGGTCACCTCTGAGCAGGCGATATGCCACTCAGTAGAGCTGGAGTTTCTTTAACCGGGCAGCATATGGCATCTGTTTGAGCCCTTTGATCCTCTTGGTGAGGTACTTTTGGGGTCTTTCCAGTTGCTGCAGGTGTTTGGTAAGGTACATCCCAAAAGGGGCATTGTACTCGGTTACGGGCCTGATGAGGGATGAGTAAAGAGGCACGATGACCTCCCCTAATCTAGATGTGAATCCCTTCATGATTAGGTGGGCTATATAAAATGTTTTTCTAACCACTTTGGCCACGTGGTTGTCAAATGAGAGATGGCTATCAAGGCAGTCCATACAGCCTACACCCCTCTGGCGCTAAGGCTCTGGATACAATACCCCCACTGGTATCATTGAAAAACAAATCATTTGTTAAAAGTTAAATACATCATAAGATGGGTTGCAAAACTGGCTGGAGGAGAGAAGAACCCACAGGGGTCGTTGCTGGCCATGTCAGACTCCAACAAACAAAGCAAGCTGTGTACCACAGGCTCAGGCTCCAGTCCCATTTGGCTTACATTTACTTTACAAGCGGTTATGGCTGACAAAGTTTGCAAATGACGAAACTGCGCCATAGTAGAAAAGAGGAAAAACACATCTATCAGAAGGAAAGTGGTCTCACAGAAACGGATAACTGGTGCCAGAGTCAGTTCCTAAAGTTAAATGCCAAAATGCAAAATGTATAGTCATAAAAACAAGGTTAAACTAGCTTACCCTAGTAGCAAAATCCACTGAGTACAGAAGAAACAGAAGAAGACCTAAAGACCCAGGTTGATAGTAGTCTGTCAAGTAGTCATCTATGTCATAGTAGTTAACTTGGGTCCTCAGGTCCCTAATTACTGCTTCTGTACTTAATGGATTACCACCTATGTGGTAATTTGTGGGCACTTTGTTTTTGCCAAAGGGGATGACTATACCCTTTTTGGCATTTAGCTTGAGGCCATGGCTCTGGCACCAGTTGTCTGTTTCTATGAGGCCCTTTTGGGGGATGCTTGTGTAGGCTGGAAAGTTGATTATGGCGCCCAGTTTGCAGTCATTTGCGAACTTGGTCAGCCACAGTCCTTCTGTGTTGGCCTGTACCTCCGAGAAATATATACTGAACAAGAGAGGTCCCAGGACTGAGCCTTGTGGGATGCCACTTGTAACTGGTTTGGAGTCTGATATGGCTCCAGCAATTCTAACCATGTGGGTTCTGTCCTTGAGCCAGTTTGCAACCCATCTAGTGACATAGGGGTTTATATTTAAGCTGGTGAGCTTATCTATAATGCCCAAGTGGGGTATTGTATCAAAGGCTTTTGCGAGGTCCAGGTAGGCTGTGTGGACCACCTTCCCTTCGTCAATGGCCTTGGTGACTGTTTCAAAGAAGTTGACCAGGTTTAAGAGGCAGGATCTGCCCTTCACAAAGCCAAACTGGGTAGGATCCAGTGTCTGTAGGTCCCCAATATCTTTATTTATGAGGTCCATGATGATCCTTTCCATAGCTTTGCAGACCAAGCTAGTCTGGCTTATGGGGCGATAGTTTCCAGAGTCCATTGAGGCACCACCTTTGTGGAGAGCGACCACTGTTGCTGTACGCCACTCTTTGGGTACATATCCTGTAGTAAGGCTGAGATTGGACAGTAGTTTTATGTTTGGGTTTAGCTCTTCTTGGAGTTCATGTAGGACGCAGCCCAGGACACCGTCTGGTCCCATTGATGCTGTGTTTTTTGCTTTGGAGAGGGCGGCTCTTACCTGAGCATCTGAGATGTCAGGGGGGCAGCACTCTTCTGGGATAGATATTTGCCCTTTTGGTGGGGAGTTTGCTGAACCTGTCAGCTAGGATGTTGACAATGTCTGTGGGTTCGTGTATTTTTGTCATTTTGGACTAATTCTGAGCATATCTGGGAATTCCCACCCAGGTTCCTAACATAACTAAAGAAAGCCTTGTGATTATCCTTAGTGTCCTGTGCAATTTTTTTTCGAAGTTGGCCTTAGTCGCTTTTATGCGTGCCCTTAGTTTTTCGCTAATAGTGTTCCGAGATGCCTTCCCTTTTGGGATTTTGCTCTATCATGTAGTAGCTTCCTCCTTCTATTGTATAGTTTGTTTATGGCTGGGGTCCACCAGACAGGACGTCTGCCTTTGGAGGATTGGGTCTTTGTTTTATTTGGGATTGCATGATCCATGCATTCCTGAAGGTGTTCATAGAATGCATTTATAAAGGATTCTGCGGTCTGGGCCGTATTTTCCACAGGCCCGGGGGCTTTGAAGGATTCCACCTCAGTTTTGAGGAGTGTGAAATTTGCTTTAGAGAAGTTTTTCACTGTGGTTTTCTGGGCAGGGTGTGGGGTCGGGATGTGAATATCCAGTGAGATCAGTTTATGGTCTGATCTTACCAGTGAGGGATACACTTCTGGTCTGGAGCATAGAATCCGCATGTTGGTGATGATCAGGTCCAGTATGTTTTCCCCTCTTGTGGGAGTGGTAACAAGTTGTTCCATAGCATTTGAGTTTATGAATTCTAGGAACCTTTGGGCTAGGGTGTTGGAGCTAGAGTAATGCTCCCAGTCTATGTTTGGGTAGTTGAAGTCGCCCAATATAATGGTGTTTGGAGAGACCTTCATATTTTCCAGTGTTCTCAGGAAGGCCGAGTGGGGTTCCTGGGTTTGGGAGGGTGGTCTGTAGCAGGCTATAAACTGGAAGGCAGTTTTACCCACTGTTAGTTGCACATGGATAGCCTCTGATGCTTCGTGCTTTGCCACCAACCTGGAAGTGTGGGTATCTTTGATGAATATCGATACTCCCCCTCCTTTTGTGGTTCGGTCCAAGTTTTGAGGCCGAAAAGCATGGTATGAGGTATAACCTGGTAGTGCAGAGGTGCTCTCGGGAGCCCTAAACCAGGTTTCTGTTACTGCACAGATATCGATGTTCTCCATGCTAAGGAGAGTTTCGAGTGCCTCCCCCTTTGGTATGTACCTTACCAGGCATATCCAACAATTGGAATGTCCACAGAGGTTCCTCATAAAAAGAATACAGGGTGTAAGTAAAATGGCCTATGCAGACCACCTTAAGGCCCTATCCCTGTTTTTTGTCTCCTACAGGATTTTGAGGGGAGATCTATGCCTAGCATACAGGGCATTGTCAAACCCCACTCTGATGGACCTCCTGCATAGCCACAAAACAAACAGCACCAGAATTACCTGTTCTAAAGTCTTAAACCTTGCCAGTGATATAAATAGACCTGCTGGAGAGATAGGTATGTATCCCAGAGACTACCCCATCTATCGAACAGGCTCGCCATCCACGTGAAGCAGAGTTCCTCTCTAACCCAATTCAAGTGCAACTTGGACAATTGGATGGGAAACTGGAAATTCATCCCTGGTTTATCACCTATGTCTCTAATGGACACAGGTAACCTATAAATGGTTAATTTCCCAGGTCCATTCTTACACTTATCAAGGGTATCAGAACTTGTCAGAGATTTGGGATGCATGGCTAGGCTTAAAAAGGCCCTTGTGGTTGTTAGCCCAGTAAACACTTATGAACCTATGAACCTAAGTTCATTTAGTCTGATTTTATTTTTCTTGGGGAAGAGATGCTGTATCATTTGTTACCCTTGTGTGTGTCCTGTAAACATCCTAGGAGAAGGTACATTTCCATAAATGTGTACAATATTTCAAATATAGCTTCACCAGTAATATGTACAGAGGAAGGATAACATCCCATTTTGTGAGAATCTCTGTATTGATTCAACTTTCCTTGATGTCTTCTTCAAGTGAACTGGCCTATTTTATAGTATATGCATCACCCATTATATAATTTCCCCCATATGTTTTGTTATTCAACTGTATTATGCAGCAATGCATTGCAGTGAATCAAAGCTCCCAGTGCTTTGTCAATGTAATTCATCAGGAGTAACATTTATTTTTGATGCTAGGAAGATCAGGAGGCTGTATGTCATCCTCATACAAGACGTCTAGATTCATGTTCCAGTACTCAAACTGTAGCTCAGCATGAGAGGTGTGTTCCACTCTTAAAATAAGGCCTCACATGCCTGAGTTGGTAGGTGATCAGGAGAATCTTAAAGACCCTGTGGTACTTATTCAACAAGAGTATGTATCAAAAAAATATAATCCAAAGTTGGAGACAATTACAGTGCTGTAATATTCAACAAGAATGAACAGGAAAATAATTACAAAAGCCCATCCAATGATATAGGTGCCATAAGGATATACTGGACCATCTCCGCAGACCATGTTTATCTATCTATATTACATTAGGAAAGGAAAATTAGAGAACACACTAGCCAAACATGTATCAGAGTTTCCTCATCACACATTTTTATTCAAAGCCGTCGATTGTATTCAACTGGATGGTCGAGGTGGCCCTGTTTCCGTATGGCTAGAAATTAGAATTGTACTGGCAACTCCATAGTAATACATGTTTATTTCCGGGTCTTAATGAAACCTGCTCTTTGTATTCTATCTTGAAACTGAAGAGTTTAACTAGATAGACACTTTGTTGTGTGTATTTGATGTTAATATTATGTTGTTACTTATTAATTATTATTAATTGTCTATTTATTAACTATATTTGATATATTTGCACATATTCTTACTACATGACTACATGTATACATTTTTTAACTATGTGTCAGTATTAATTTTTTGCATATATTTGTTTATTATTAACTGCTTATTAAGATAGCAGCGGTGGTACAGCGGTAGCATTGTTGCCTCACAGCAAGAGGTTCTCCTGTTCAATTCTCGGCTGGAGTGCCTTCTGTGTGGAGTCTGCATGTCCTCCCTGCGGTCGAATGGCCTCCAAAAGACATGCATGAATAGGCATGCCTTCGCTGAAGGTTGGGCATCAGGCTGGCAACTCGCACCATAAAAAAAATAGACTGCCAATCATTAGCAGACAGGACTTCCGCTGTGGCAACCCCTAACCAGGAAAAGCCGAAAAGACAGACAACAACATTAACTGCTTATTTATTAGTTACTTTCGACATACTTGCACACATTTTACATATTTTATACTGTATTTACAATCTATTCATGGAATACCACCAACCATATGTATACATCTTTTAATTACGTGCCAGTATTAATTTTATACATATCTATACAATTTAGTATATTTTAACATTTACATTATTTACTGTTATATGTATAGGCATATAGTCATATATACATGTGTTGCGTGGGGACTCTTTGCACTCCATGAACGCTTTTTCTAGCTTAACATTATTGTTCATTCAACATAGATACAATAATTCCATGGAACTACTAGACAAATTGTTTTCTTTTCTTTTATTTTTAAACCTTTATTTTGATCTAGACCTGCCGGATTTAAAATCTGCATGCTGAGACATGATTTATACATGCTTTTTTACTACAGTAGTTTTAGTGGCTTTTAAAACCATCTTTTAAAAATATGGTTTCAAATTGCATTAATAGGGGCTACCCTATCAAAACAATGATTGTGCCCTTGTGACTATGACGATAGGATATTTTAACAGCAGTCAGGAGTTGAACTTTGAGGAAGTCCCACTATTTAGTGGGACGAAAAGCGCTTAACTTTATGTGGATTTTTAATCAACAAATAAATATATTACTTGTTTTACTACTTTGGAACTTGGTTTTATTGTTGACATTGTGCGTTGTTGGGTGGAGATTGCAGTTCGCAGCATTTCTGTGTGACTTCCAAGGTCTAGAAAGATGGCAGATACAAAGTTGTTGTTATTTCTGTGATGGTTTATGGTATTAGTGAAGGATAAGAGAGCTGCAGTGGTACTATGTAATGGGGGGTGGCCACGGTGGTGCAGTGGTTAGCATTGTTGCCTCACAGCAAGAGGTTCTCTGGTTCGATCCTCAGCTGGGGTGCCTTCTTTGCAGAGTCTGCATGTCCTCCTTGTGGTCGCGTGGGTTTCCTCCGGGTGCTCCGATTTCCTCCCACATCCCAAAGACATGCTGCAGGTGGATTGGACACTCTAAATTGGCCCTAGGTGTGAGTGCGTGTGTGTGTGTGTGTGTGTGTGTGTGTGTGTGTGTGTGCCTTCTGTGGAAGGTTGGGTGCCGGGCTGGCAACTTGACACTGTAAAACTCCATTGCCAATCATGAGTGGACAAATGATCCACTGTGGCGACCCCTAACCGGGAAAAAGCCAAAAGAAGAAGAAGTGGTACTATGTAATGGGCGAAACCCATGTTGAGTGTTATGAGAGAAGGTTATTTGTTAGTAAGACTTTCGTGACCTGGAGATGAATACACCTTTTGAGTAGCTTAGAAAGAGTTGAAAGAATATCAATTGGCTGATCGTTTGTTAGTTCTGTGGAAGGTCCCCCTTTATGAAGTGGGATTACATGAGAAATTTTCCACAGTTGAGGGACCTTGTTTTCGAGAATGGATCTATTTCTAAGGATTGATACTGGGAAGACTATAGATTCAGTTGCAATTTTGAGGTATTCATTGGGTAAGTTATCTACAGCAAGTGTAGTAGGTTTTAGTTTCTGGAGTAGTTTTTTTTATATTGCTGGTTGTAGACTTGGCTGGTTTGGTATCAGGAGTAGGGGTTTGCTGCTTGGAAAGGGCAATTGTAGATTCAGTAAAATGTTTGTTAAAAATGGTAGCTGTGCTATCAGAATTGCTGTGGATGTTTGGGGTTGGTGTAGTAGATTTTCCTGGGTGAAGGACTGAGTTTATAGCTGGCCAGAGTTTTTGAGTTTTTTTCATATGTGTTTTGAATGTTATGATAGAAATTTATTTTATCCTGTCTGTTTGTCTTTTTTGCCTTATTTCTAAGTTCCTGATATTGTTGTTTGGAAACTACTGTGTTAGTATTACGCCATAGTTCCCAGGCTTTATCTCTAGTTTTCAGAAGGGCCCTAGTGTCTCTGCTTAGTCAGTGGGCATAGTTTGATTTTACTCTGATGGTTCTAACAGGGGCATGTGCATTTAATATATCTAAAAAGGATTTTAAAGTGGTTCACTGCATCATCTAGGTCAAGGTAGATTAAAGTTGTTTTTTTTTTTTTAATTGTTTAAACATAGTAGGTTTTGGTGGGAATATGTGCTGTCGTATAAAAAATATGGGTAGGTGGTCACTCAGACCATCAGGAAGGCAACCTGATAGGAAATAGTGAGAGGAGTTATTTAATAATATCCAATTCAAGGTTGATTGTTTTTTACTAGCTTTATCTATTTGGGTAGGTTCTTGAATAGTTTGTGTAAAACCATGCAGGTTTATGTGATTGATGGGGTGATCTGTATCACATGCAAACCAGTCTAAATTAAAATAACCCCGCAGGAATGTCTCCTGACTAAGGATACTAAATGGTGCCTAAGGGGTAGTACAGTTCTATCATCTAGTCATTCAGTTGAAGAAGAAGGTTTGGGGTGAATCAAACAAGCCCTCTCTTGTGTAAGTAAGTCCATTCTGTTTGGAAAAATGCAATAATTACCCTTGGCTATTTTCAAAAGAAGGGAGAACCACTGCTGCCTTGCCAAAAGGGAGTCACCACAAATTTCCTTCTGTATGTGTAGAAGAATCCTGCTTATCACAGTAAATTGAGGAAAAACATACAGTCACATTGGAATAAAAAGGAACTATCTTCCAGGCCTATAAGCAAGGAATTCTGGAACAGATTTTTTTTTTGACTGTCTGTTGTGGCTGGAAGCAAAGATCTACTTGAACAATTCCCCAAGGATGGATCAATTCTTTGAAGACCCTTGGGTTCAGCTTCTATTCATGACAGTATGTCCTAGTCCTTCTCAGCATGTCTGCAATAATACAATGCTCTTATTATAAGTAGCATGGATGAACAGATAGTGCTGATTTTCTAGATCCCCGGATACCATAGCTATCATGCAAAGAGGATAGGACCTGATTCTCCCTTGTAATTTTAAGTACCACTTTTATGTTATATTGTCTGTGATTACTGGCAAAGGGTCTGGAGTCCAAAGATGTTTCAGTGAGTTGTCAGCATGAATTAGAGCCATCCTCTGTTTAACATACATGTAGTTTTAATCTGTCTTGCTAGTTCCACAGGCCCTGGACTTTCAACCCAGTGGACTCAGCTCCCAAACAAAGTCTGATACAAAATACAGTTGTGTAAAATCTTACCATAACACTCAATGTCCTTCTCTGCAGTGTTGCAGTATTCATCATAGAAGGGATGTCCCACCTTGGGCAGTCTGACACTCAGCTAGTGTGAAAAAGTCTAAAAGAGATCTTGTATGTGCCATACATCACATTTATGCACCCCACACAGAATGCAGGTGATAAAAGGGATGTACAGATGCAACTATCTAGAATTGAATTGCCTCAGAACAGTCGCCACAGAATGAATGAGTCCATGTACATCCAGAAGGAAATAATGCAGAATAAACAACAGGGGGCTGGAGGGAGGGAGTGAATACTTCAACAGTGAAGAGAAGAACATCTACTGTTATGGTAAGATTTTACACAACTGTACTATGTCCTTCTATATCATTCTTTCAGTATTCATCATAGAAGGGAAAGTGAAAAAGCTCAAGAAACAGAATGGGAGGTGGAAGGCTGAGAACATCCCTCAACAAACCCACATAAATGGTTTCAGCAAAACCTGTTCTGACCCTAAAAACATATCCAACTTATACTGCATAGTAAAGGTATGCACTGAAGACCAAGTAGCGGCTTCAAGGAAGGAATTGATGTCTAACACCTTGAAGAAGACACCAGAAGGGGCAACAGCCCTAGTGGAGTGAGCTCTAAAAGAAGAAGACAGAGATTTGCCAAGAAAACAATAACAAAATGAAATGGCCTTAAATATCCAGGAGGGGATGGTTTGCTTAGAAACAGCCAAACCCAAATACCTGGGATGAAAAGAAACAAAAAGCTGATCACACTTACAGTCCTAGTTTAATCCAAATAGTACTAGGGCTGTCTGTGCAAATCCAAGGTATACAGAACCCTCTCACTAGCTAACTGAGAAGAAGAGAAAAAGGAAGGGAGTTGTACAGACTGATCAAAGGCAACTCATTTACTACCTTGGGCATAAAAGAAGGATTAATACGAAGGGACACCCTGTCCCTGTGAAAAAACAAAAAAGGAGGAATGGGCATAAGGGCCTGGAGCTCAGAACGCCACTGAGCAGAAGTAAGAGCCAGCAACAAAATAGTCTTCCAAGTACAATGATGCAAAGAAGCAGGATCTGCAGGCTCAAAAAGAGCCTGAGTCAAGTTTTCCAAAACAAAATTAACTATCCAAGGAGAAGGAATAGGTTTTCTTGGAGGCCGAATATGCAGGACACCTTTAAGAAATTGTTTGCCCTCAAAATGAGAAGTCAAAGAAGGCTTCAACAGCAGACAAGCAGAAATAGTTGACAAATGGGCCTTCACATAAGAATACACGTAGCGAGACTGGAGCAACTCACACAAATAAGAGAGGAACAGAGGGAACCCCACTGAAAAAAGGTCCTGGTTACGAGTATGGCGCCAGACCAAATATCTTTTACATTTGAACATGTAAGATTTTCTGTTTGAGTGTCTCCTTGCCTCCTGTAAAACCCTGAGCACGTCTCCTGAAAAGAGGTGCCTGAAAACCCTATCACCCACGATGTGAGTTGCAGAATGCACAAGTGGGAATGGATGAGAGATCCCGTGTGCTGTATGAGGAGATCCAACCTGTGAGTTAACTTGTGATAATTGCCCCTTGCCAGATGCATTAAGAGATGGAGCCAGTGCTGTCTCAGCCAAAAGAGAGTCACTATCAAGATTTCTGGGGAGTCCAGATGAACCTTCTGAAAGTAGAGGAAGAGGAGAGGAAAATATAAGGAAACCTCCTCTTCCCTCCTCCCTTCCTATTTCAGATGGCATGGCACTCTGGAACAGAAGACAGGGAGCTGCCTGTTCAGTGGGGAGGCAAAAAGATCTACCTGAGGAATACCCCACTGATGGACAATGTCCAGAAACAGTTTCACTTCATAATCTCGAAATGCTGAAATCTCGAATTTCAGCATTTGGAAACTATGAAGCCGAACCATTCACAATCCCGAAACCCACAATCACGAATCACACAATCACGAACATACATACATACACCTTACACCACATAACACACACACAAACCACAAAACCCTACACTACATGTAAGCAGGGGGACAAGTCCCCCTGCACCCTCCATGTGGGGGGCTGTGCCCCCCCACACACAAACCACACAACCCTACACTACATGCAAGCAGGGGGGCAAGTCCCCCTGCACCCTCCATGTGGGGGGCTGCACCCCCCCCCACACATACACACACACACACACCCTGCCTATATATACCAACTCTGAGATCGTACATAATGAAAAAAAAAAAAAATCACACCACAGCATTCTACACTCGCTCGCACACAAATACACATCACACATCACAAACACCAACAAATCCAACACTCACACTCATACTTACACCTCCCTACCCTTACCCATACATACAACGTACAAAAATACACACATACACTCACCTTCAATTCCAAACACCATACCAGCCAAACACTTCACGTAACTTACTGGTAATGCATAAGAGCGGATTCCAGATATTTGAATTCACTCTTATGCACTTTTGGCATTCTGCATTTTCAGCTTCATGCTCTCAGAATGCTGAAGTTCGAGATTTCAGCATTTCGAGATTATAAGTGAAACTCCAGAAACACATCTCTATGAAGCATCCATTCATGAGCCTCTGTTTTGGACCTGCTCAGAGAGTCTACCACTAGATTGTGGAATGTATACTGCTTAAAGAGTTAACTGATAACTGAGAGCCACTTCCCAAGCCTGAAGAACCATCCTGCAGAGGAGGTAAAATTCTGTGTCCCCTTGCTTGCTGACATACCACATCACTGTAGTGTTGCCTGTGTACACCTTTAAGAGGCCTGGGGAGAACATGGGGTGAAAAGCCTGAAGGGCCAGAATTAGAGCTGTCATCTCTTTGATGTTGATATGGTCTGACTTCTGATGGGGAGGCTATCAACCCTGAACCTTCAGGTGACCAACAGAAGCCCCACAACCCATGTCTGAGGTATCAGTGAACAGCTTTTGAAAAGGAACTGGATGCTGAAAGGGCCAGCCTGGGTTGAGAGTGAACTGTTGAAACCACCAATCGAATTCCTTTGTGAGACAGGGAATGAGGGGTACACTGAAATTCAGAGGGTGACGACTGTGCAGCTAAAATGACTTGAGGTGCCAGTGAAGCTTACACATATGTAATTTGACAAGAGGAAGCACTGGTATAGAAAAGGGCATGAATCCCAGGGCCTGAAGAAACTCCCTAGCTGGCATGACAGTAAAAGGAAGAACAGCCCAAAAGAAAGTTGTCAATGACAATACCTTTACAGGTGGAAGAGAGGCCAACATTGACACCATCTGAATCCTGCATCCCAGATGCACATGTTCCAGAGAGGGTGTCAGAGCAGACTTTTGAAGTAGATAATAAACCCCAGACTTTGAAGAAGAGAGATGGTAAACTGCAGATACTGTAACAATCGACTGGGAGAAGGAGTTTGAAGCAACAGGTCATCTAGATAAGGAAAGATCTGAATGCCTTGGAGCCTGCAGAAGGCAATCACAGGAGCTAGGCATTTTATGAATACCATTGGGGCAGCAGAGAGGCCAAAGGGCAAAGCAGAGAACTGAAAAGGAGAGGAAGACACAGTGAAACATAAAAACTTCCTGAAGAGAGGATGAATAGGGACATGAAGGTAAGCATCTTTCAGATCCAAGGACACCGGAAAAGCTTCAGGTAATAAAAAAGGAAACCGAGTTTGAAGAGTAAGCATCCAAAAATAAGGGATCTCAAGAAAGGTGTTGAACAGGGAGAGATCCAAAACAGGTCTCCAAGGGCCCTCCTTTCAAGGAATCGGGAACATCCCGGAATAAAAACTCCTTCCTACATGGGAAGGGGGTAAAAGTTGAATGGTCCCTTGGCTGAACAGGGACCCTAGAACCTCCAGGAAATGAGGAGGTTGCTCTAGAAGAGGTTGAGGAATCCCTGAAAAAGGAGGGAGAAATTTCCATACCATGAAGTAACTGTGAAAGATGACAGAAAGAACCCAAGAGTCTGAAGTGATGAAACACCAATTTAGAGGA
The DNA here is from genome assembly GCF_019279795.1 of Protopterus annectens. Classification (NCBI taxonomy): domain Eukaryota; kingdom Metazoa; phylum Chordata; order Ceratodontiformes; family Protopteridae; genus Protopterus; species Protopterus annectens. Next base: position 14,744,594 of record NC_056741.1, on the reverse strand, counting down.
CAAAGGGAGCCAAAGGGACAAGGGAACCTGGTCCAAAAGAAGTGGGGCTGTCAAAGAGAAGTAGGCTTATCAGATAAAGGATGCTTCTGGGCCACAGAAAACTGAAAAGCCTTAGCAGAGGGGTCCCACCTCCCACTCTTTCTGCCCTTAGAGGCCTGCAAACAAAAGCACACCTAGAAGGAAATTCCTCTAGAACTTAGGAATAGGAGAGACAGAAATATGTTTAAGGTCTTGCAAGGCTTTGCCTTTCTCTTAAAGAGACTTAAACATGTCAGCAGCAGCAGTCCCAAAAACATGTGTATCATACAACAACTTTGCCTTAATGTCCTCAGGTAAAGACTGGAGACAACGCCAAGAATAATGCCTCATGACAGACCCAAAAGCTGCAGTCCTAGACGAGGCATCAGCAGCATCATATCTACACTTAATAGAGTGGCGAGCCACTTGAGAAGCAGAACTTAAAAAAGATAAGGCAGAGGATCTGCTATCAGAATGAAGGAGATCAGAGATAACCTCACAAGCTTGAGCAGTCAAGGCCACAGCACACTTGGCCATGTGGGTCTGGTAATTAATAGCCCTAAATGCCAAAGTAGAAGCAGTGTAAACTTTCCTGTCAATCCTCTCCATTGCCTTGCTATGCTTATCGGTAGGCAAAATGTTTGGAAGAGGGCAAAAGTTTAGATGGCTTGTCAGAAGAGACTGACACCACAGCAGGATCAGCAGAAGGACATTTAAATAAAAATAGACAATCCTCAGGAAACTTACAGAACCTATTAGGTTTCTTAGGAGCAGGAGGCTGAGAATTAGGAGTCTTGGAAGCAGCAATGAAAGTACCTAACCAGGCAGCCAACACAGGAGGAATTGCCAATGGTTTAGGAGGATCCAGCTGAAGCAACTCATAATATCTTCTCTGAATATCAGACACTTGAGAAGAATCCCACTTAAAGAATTCCATCATCCTAGCAATTGTGCCCCCACAGGACAATTCCTCAAAAGGAGACTTAGAGCTAACAGACTCCTCTTCATCAGAAACATAAGCCTAAAGTGAAGGCATTTATGAAGAACAGGACAAAGATCCTTCACCAGACAGTGAATCCTCATTCAAAGAATCTGGTTCCCTAAGCCATTTAGAAGGGGTAGAGGTCCAAGGAGGAGCAGGTACTAAAACCTCTTGAGGAGGCTTTAGGGCCATTAAGGCAGAAAACAAGCCCTGAGTAAACTCTTGCCATTCCCTTTGAAGATCATAGGATGGACTTAAACATACTTCAGTTTTTATCTTTTCTTAGAAGAGACATCAGTCCTAATAAATACTGGAGGTTCTTCCCCTTGGCAAGATTTGAGAAGAGAACCCAAAACTTTCTTCCTGGCCAATATCTGTGGAATCTCTCTAGGATCCTCCAAGATAATCAACCGTGGTTCCTCTTCAACTTCCAGAGCAAAGGATGTGCAAAAAGACCAAGAAAAATAAACAAAAAAAACAACAATGGGGCATCATCTGATGTTGCTACATATTCAGTACAGCAACAAAGCGTTCAAACCAACTGGCAAAAACAGCGTTCAAACTGGCGGCAAAAGAAGTTTTAAGTAGTTGCATCTGTATGTCCCTTTTATGCCCTATGTTCTCTGCAGGCAGCGTAAATGTGATGTACAATGCATACAGGATTTCTTTTAAGCTTTTTCATACTGTCTAAGCATCGGGCTGCCCAGAGTGGGACATCCCTTCTATGATGAATACTGTAACAGTGATATAGAAGGACATCTATGGTTACTGACCAACTAATTGCAGAAAAAAAAGGATTCACCCATAAGTATAATTCCTTTTTCACAAATCTCAAAACTGAAAGCTGAAATGAAAAAGGGAGTGTTGGTGTTGGGTCCAAACTAATTTGATGAACTATTGAATTTTCCTTATGCAACCACTAGCTACAGGAATCATGATTAGCAAAGAGGCCATGGAACCTGTAATTCTGAGATATTCCCAAGTAGCTGTCAGATTTTGATTGGGAAATCTTGGAAACTACTCTCTGTATCATTCCATTATATGCTGAGGAAGAAAAGACATTATGAGGGATGTGTCCATTATACATCCCAAAAACATATTCCTGAGAGAAGGAATGATAAAGAATTCCTCCGTATTCACCTGACAACACAGGATAAGAAAAAAATGTTTGCTTGTCTGTTTGTTTTTATTTAGTTATTTGTTTTAAGCCAGAGATTTTTGACAACTTGAAAACTGACTGTGAAAATGAAGCAGTCATGTAAAAGCAGAAAAATGTGAATGCACTGTAACCTGTAATAGCCATTACTGGAGCTAAGCACACTGAAAACTCTGCTGCAGCTGTTGACACACCAAAGAGCACAGCAAAAACCAGAAAGATACTAGAAAATGTATAGGAGTCTTAGAAAAGAAATTTCTAGGACAAATCTGCAGAGTCTTTCTTCTTTTGGCACCAGATTTGATTGAACATTTCTGCCATCGTTTTCTGAAATTTAGTTTGCCTTGCCGAGAATATAATACAGTTTCCTTAAAAAGGAACCCAAACTGGTGGAAAAGTGTCTATTATATTTTGCAAAGAGGGTTGAAAACTCTGAGAACTCCTTGAATTCACTTTCCCCTTTCATCAAAGCTTTTAAGTACCATAGTAGAGGAAGAAATCTATGAAAACAAAGATAGCAAAATGGTGCGATGGCCACAATAAAGGCACAAAAATCGTAATTAGCGCTTTCATACACTTTTATTAAAACGTGAACTTCTTCAGAAAAGACATGAGACCTCTCCAACTCGTGTCTTTTAAAGCAAGATACAGGAAATGATGTCATAATTGAATTGATTCAACCATGATTAATTGTTCGATTAGTAACCAATACTCTTTTTTAAAAAATGCCATAACTTGTTTTTTAAAAACATTAACGTGTTAAATACAACAAACGTTTATGACTTACATCAAAAGCACTTTACCAAATGCTGTCATTATTGATTCTCAATTTTAATACAACATCACTATAGTGGTGTGTATTTACGTACGTGTCTGCACCTGTGTGTGAATACACACCCACATTAGTGTACACAAACAAGCATACACACACACACACACACACACACGCACATACACACACACACACAGTAGTAGTAATTTTAAAAAGTTTGAATTCTTTGTTTTGGATCATGTGGAAAAGGGTCCATTTCTGGGAGACCTCAACAATAAATTAGAACAAAAAGAAACAATATGGCAATTAATTTTAGGGGCAGATTTACCACCAGGTTTGAATGAGGTTATTAATATGAAATGCTTTTTGGTATATAGGTAATGTTATAATTATTAGATATATTGTTTTTAGGTTAGTATTATAAGAAATTTCATACATTCAAATTGTTGTATATATAAATTTTAGATGTGCCATATATGTACACACACACACACACACACATATACATATGTGTATGTGTATATACATTGCAGTACACTAAGATAAGTCTATTGTATAACTTTTAGAAGAGCAATTGGACAGTTTCAGTCACCTTGGATGGTAACTCATCAAACATGGTTAGGTGCAATTCGTGTATTTGTGACACATACACGTGTGTGTGACACAAGCACCTTTGTGTGAGTGTTCATGTGTGTGTGGGGTGTGTGTATGTATGTGTGCGAGTGTATATACATTTTTGTGTGTGTGTGTGTATGAACATAAGTTTGTGCGTCTTTCAGTGTTTGTTGTGTTGTGTACATGTGTGTGTGTGTGTGTGTGTGTGTGTGTGTGTGTGTGTGTGTGTGTGTGTGTGTGTGTGCACGTGTGTGTGGGTGTGTGTGTTTTGCATATGGGTGTGTGTGTGTGTGTGTGTGTGTGTGTGTGTGTGTGTGTGTGTGTGTGTGTGTGTGTGCGTGTGTGTGTGTGTATGCTTGTATGCTGCAATGTTCTTTAATTACAAAAAGCACATGTAAAATGGGTAAAACCCTAAAAAACGAGGTAAAATTCCCTGATACCTCGTCAACGATAAGCGCTTTCAAATTAACCTTCTTCAGATCGTAATGAATGAAGTGGGGAAACACTTAATTTATTATTTATTTTATTTTACATTTGTTTACCGGGCTAGTCTAACTGGATACATGTCCATTTTCAGTAGAGGCCCGGGGAGATAAGCTCCTAGGTAATACAATGAATTTAACACAATTCTATGTATGAATATAGAAGACAAATACATCTATTTACAGTGCCAATTACAGGTTATCATAGTAAAAAAAATAACAGTGTAGAATACAGGCATAACAAAGGATGCAGTTAAAATCCCAAAATTTACAGTATAGAATACAGTCATAGTATATGAAAGTAATATAGATTAGGAGTTCTAGAGATAGTTAGTAGAACTAGTTATATAAGGAAGAAGTTTCTATAGAAGAGTAGATGGGATGGGAAGATCAGAGTATTTATTGACTCTTGATCTAGTCAGGTTTAGAGCATGGGCATAGCCAGTGAGTTTTGAGATGCACTTTCAAATTGTTTTTGAAACAGGAAAGTGAGGGAAGTGTGGAGAGTTCATTTGGTAGGAGATTCCAGGCTTTTCCAACTATATTAGAAAAGAGTGAGTCACCAGCCTTGTTGTTTGTTTTAGTAGTATGTGCTAGGAGTTTTTGAGAAGACCTTAAGGAATCTAGGTTTTTATAGGGAGTGATTAGTGTGGAAAGAATAGGTGTTTTGGAAGGTGTGTAAAGGGTTTTATGAACCCTAGTTAGTTGATGGTATTTAATTAGATTTTGTAGTTCAAGCCATCCTAGCTGTTTTAGGTTAAGGCAGTGATGGATTCTAAATGGGTTACCTGTTGCAAATCTGGCGATGTTATTGTAGGACATTTCCAGTTTGCTGAGATTATTTTTAGATAGTTTAGTAAAAATAGGTGAGGCATATAGAAGAGGAGAGATTAGATGAGTGTGTGCTATTGTGGTTCGAGCTTAAGGTAGGAGAAATGATTTTATCCTATATAGAGAGCCTAACTTTTTGTTGACAGTTTTTATAGTATTGTTTATATGGGTATCAAAGTTTAGATTATTGTCAATGGTGACTCCTAATAGTTTGGTGGTAGGTTCAGGTGATATAATAGTTTTATTGGTAGAGTTAACTGAGAAATCCAATGGGGGGGATTTTCTAGTAGGAGAGAAAAGGAGGAGTTTAGTCTTTTTGGGGTTTAAGAGAAGGCATCTATGTGTGAACCATTGCTCAACTATGTTAAAGACTTGTTGCGTGAGGTAGAGAAGTTCAGAAGAGGAGGGGGCTGAGCATATCAGTGTGGAGTCATCTGCATATTGTATGCATGTGGCTTGGGGGATGGCAAGGTGAAGGTCATTGATGAAAATGGAAAAAAGTAGAGGTCCAAGGATGGATCCTTGGGGGACACCAAGGTTGACTGGCAAGTGAGTAGAGAGAGATTTGTGCCATAGTACGGCCTGTTGTCTTTTGTCAAGATAAGACTGGAACCACTTTATGGAGGATGTATCAAGTGACAGGGATTTTAGTATTGTGATGAGAATTTGGTGATTTACCATGTCAAAAGCTTTAGACAGGTCAATAAATAGGGCAGAAGACAGTTTGTTTAGATTGCGGTGTTTGTTGATACTATCTGTGAAGGAAAGAAGGGCAGTAGTGGTGCTATGTGAAGGTCTAAAACCATGCTGACAGTTGGCTAGTAAATTATTTTGACTTAATAAAGTCATTGGTGACCAATCAAAAGGTAGCATTGGACCAACACCCCCTTCACAGATCGAATCAAAAATGAACCAATGAAAATGTGCGGATATGCATGCTCCTTCTGTTCTAACCAATGACCATTAGTGACCAATCAAAAGGTAACATTGGGCCAGCGCCCTCTTCTCAGATCGAATCAAAAAGTGAGCCAATGAAAATGTATGGATGTGCATGCTCCTTCTACTCTAGCCAATAGTAGGTCTTCTATTTTTCAGTATAGGGCATAGTGGAACAGCTGCATTTAAACCTGGAGGCTTGCCCGCTCTCAGATTTATAATCCATTTCATTTCATTCCTTTCTGTAGCATTAGTAATGTCACCTTGTCTCATTCCAACATGGGTGTTTTCCAAAACATTGAAATAAAACCGATGAGCTGGAAACTGCTTGATGTGAACTGCGAGGCAGTTTTTCAGGTTACAGTTCCGAATATCATAGAGATGCCTCAGGACTCTGTTTTTAAAACATCAATCAGTTTTGCCCACATAATATGCGGGACATTCTGAACATGTAGCTAGATATACTATGTGAGAGGTGTTGCAATCTGCTCTGCAAGAAAATTTGTAACTGATTTTACTATTGAGGTGGATGAAAGTGTTGCTAGTATCTATACTGTTGCAAGCCCAACATCTACCACAGAGAAAGGCCCTTTCTTCTGTCTTATAGGGACATTTTCATGCCATCTTTCAAGCATAGAAGATGTTTTAAATTCTTTTTATTTTTAAAGGTGAATCTAGGCGTCTAGCAAACAATCTCACGAATTTTGGCATCTTGTGTTAGTAGGCCAAAATTTCTTAATGACTTCACAGATTTCCTAGCAATCACTGGTGTATGTTAAAGTGAAGTTTAGAGGGCTTTGCCAAATCCTTCATTCGATCTTTTCTTTGAAGCATTATCGGTCCTAGACATTATTGGAGCCCCTTCATTCTTCCTTAGATGAACATATTCGTCTTGTTGCAAGGAAATATCTTTAACAGAATAACCTCTATTGTTGAGGTTTCTTTGTAAGAACTGGACTCCTTGTTCATATTCAGCTTCTTCTGTACAAAGTCTGGATACTCTAGTAACTACATTCTTCATGATGTTTCTGGAGACATGCCTGGGATGCATGCTACTTCTGTGCAAATAATGATTTTTCCAAGTGTCCTTTCTATGTATCCTGGTTCCAATTCCTTTATTATGGTTGATAAAGAGTGTTTCATCCAAGAAATCTATGCTGGTATCCGAATACTGTGCAGTAAACTTCAAGAAAGTGGTGGTTGTATTCAAATATGAAATGAATGACAATAATTGTTCCTCCTATCCATTCCAGATGAGAACAATGTCATCCACAAAGCGTGCCTAATACACCAAATTCTTGAACCATGGGTTTGAATGTATCAAAACTTTCTTTCTCTCCCAATCAGCTAGGACCAAGTTTTAGTAACTATTTGCACATGGTGTTCTCATGGCTACTCCCCAACGTTGCCAGTAGTAGTTCATGCCATAGTTGAAAATTTTATTTTCAAGTACCATCTCAAGCAGACTGCAAATAAGCTCCACATCAAGACTACGAGCATGCATACTAATATAGTCTCTTATAGACTCAATCCCAGTGTCATTTGGTATAGATGTGAAAAGACTGCAAATATCAAGGTTAAAAAAGGGAAAAACTGCCTCGCTGTTCACATCAAGCAGTTTCCAGCTCCAGTTTGCAGCTGTTCCACTATGCCCTATACTGAAAAATAGAAGACCTCCTATTGGCTAGAGTAGAAGGAGCATGCACATCCATACATTTTCATTGGCTCACTTTTTGAGGTTATTCAAACTTGGTCCTAGCTGACTGGGAGAGAAAGAAAGTTTTGATACATTCAAACACATGGTTCAAGAATTTGGTGTATTATGCATGCTTTGTGGATGACCCTGTACTCATCTGGAATGGACAGGAGGAACAATTATTGCCATTCATTTCATATTTGAATACAACCACCACTTTCTTGAAGTTTACTGCACATTATTCAGATGCCAGCATAGATTTCTTGGATATAACACTCTTTATCAATCATAATAAAAGAATTGGAACAAGGATACATAGAAAGGACACTTGGAAAAAATCATTATTTGCACAGAAGTAGCATGCATCCCAGGCATGTCTCCAGAAACATCATGAAGAATGAAGTTACTAGAGTATCCAGACTTTATACAGAAGAAGCTGATTATGAACAAGAATTCCAGTTCTTACAAAGAAACCTCAACAATTAGAAGTTATGTCCTTAACATAACGTTCCATGTGGAGTGTTCATCTCGCCTTTGTTCTTACACCTGGGTTCGGAGCCGATCCTCGGCTCCGTGTCGCGCTGCAAGCTCTGCATCGAGAAGAAGCTCGAGACTAACCTAACTCCCACAATCCCCCTCTGCCTTTACCTCAGATCTAGTTTGCAAGCAAACCAGAAGTCAGAGAGAGAGCATATTCATGCAAAACAAACAACATAACTGTACAAGTACTTATCCATATATATACAAGATATACATATATACACAACCACTGCAAAAGCAGAAGCCAAATAATCCAGACCAGGCACCAAACTGTACGTTCTTCCTGAGGGTGGGAGGGTGGGAATGTAAGAACAAAGGCGAGATGAACACTCCACATGGAACGTTATGGTAAGGACATAACTTCTAAATGTGAGAGTGTTCGATCTCGCCGTTTGTTCTTACACCTGGGTAGCGTCCCTAGCTCCATGTTCCTGAGGAACTCACGGAAGAACGTTCTTGAGCACAGTGGAACCAAAGGTTGCCCTGTCCCTAGAAACCCTGTCTACTTTGTAATGAGAGATGAATGTATGTGGTTTAGACCAAGTAGCAGCTGCACAAATAGTGTCTAATGGTAGGCGAGCTGCATGAGCCAGGGACGTAGATACTGATCTTGTAGAGTGTCCCTTGGGTTTGACAGGTAAAGTTTGTTTTGAAGAATCATAAACGAATATAATGCAATCAGTTAGCCATTTGGAAAAGGTTCGTTTAGTAACTGCTACACCTTTCCTGCTGTCAGCAAAAGCTACAAAAAGTTGATCAGATTTCCTGTGATCCTTTGTTCTATCCAAGTAAAATCTAAGTTGTCTATGGACATCCAACTTGTGTAACATATACTCCAATTTATTGGAGTGATTTTTGAAAAAGGTAGGTAGTTCAATGGATTGATTAATGTTATTAATAGAGCAAACTTTGGGGAGAAAGGATGGATTAGTGCGAAGAGATACTCTGTCAGAGTGAAAGATCAAATAAGGGTGCTTAATGGAAAGAGCCTGAAGCTCAGATACTCGCCTAGCGGATGTAATGGCTACCAAGAAGAGGGTCTTCCACGATAAATACTTCAATGGACAAGAGGAGGCTGGCTCAAATGGAGGTAACATCAATTTAGATAATAAAAGGTTTAGATTCCAAGGAGATGTAGGAGTTCTAACTGGTGGTCTAATATGGAAAGATCCTTTTAAAAAGGCCTTACAAAGTCTGTGAGCCATAATAGGTGCCCCACATTCTTCCACATGAAAGTTGGAAATGGCAGCCAATTGCACTCTTAAAGTGGCAGGAGAAGCTCCTTGGTGGAACAATTCTGTTAAAAACTCCAAGATCTTGTTTAACGGAGCTATGACAGGGTCCAAATGCTGTGTATTTGCCCAGAATACAAAACGCTTCCATTTACTAGTGTAGGTCTTAGTAGTGGAAGCTTTATGAGAAGCCACTAGTATATTCTGAACTGCAGGTGAGAGAAGATCAGACCTGGCTAAGAAGGGAAGCGGAGCAGCCAAGCTGCTAGACGGAGTGACAAGAGCGAGGGGTGGGGAACCCCTGACGAGTGGGTCAGTAGATCTGGCTCTGGGTCCAGGATCCAGGGTCCCTGAATGCTTTGTGCCAGAAGGAAGGGGAACCAAATTTGACGAGGCCAGAATGGGGCAATGAGGATTATCGTCCTTTGCAGGTTGTTGGCTTTCTGCAGAAACTTTGCAATCAGGGGAAAGGGAGGAAAAGCGTACAGGAGACCCGGGGGCCAATCGTGCACCAGCACGTCCCTGGGGACTTCCCCTGGAGGTAATAGGGCAAAGTAGCTCCTGCATTTGGCGTTCATTGGAGGCATAAAGAGATCGCAGGAAGGCTGGCCCCACTTAAAAATCTTCTTCGCAACTGACTGTTTGAGGACCACTCGTGAGGCAACAGGATTGCTCTGCTCAGCCTGTCGGCTATGACGTTGGATGACCCCGGGATGTGCGTTGCGATCAGAAAGCGACCCGTGGACTCCGCCCATTGCCAGATTCTCATGGCCTCTCTGCATAGTTGATAAGACTTGGTTCCCCTTGTTTGTTTATGTACCAGACTACGGACATGTTGTCTGTCTGAACTGCAATAGTCCCTAGAGGAAGAAGGGGAGCAAAGTGTTGCAACGCTAGAAACACTGCCCTCAACTCTAGAACATTGATGTGCAGATTGTACTCTAAATTGGTCCATTCGCCTTGGACTGTCTGTCCCTGAAAGATGCCCCCCCACCCTATCAGGGAAGCGTCCGTGGTCAACGTAGCTGTCGGCGTGGGTAGCACAAATGGTCTTCCGCTGGAAAGGTTGCAAGTCTGCATACACCAGGCTAGGTGCGATTTGCATGTATTTGTGATCAGAATTTCGTGTGTCAGAGGTAGCTGTTGGAACGACCATTGTGCAAAGAGTAGCCATTGTAGAACTCTCATGTGCAGTCTTCCCAATGGTATCGCAATGAAAGAAGCTGCCATGAGACCCAAAACCTTCAGAACCAGTTTTGCTGGGGACTTTTTGGATGACAGAAGGAGAGAAATGTGGCTTTGTAGTGAGGCTATCCTTTCTGGAGGAAGTCTTAGAATTAAATGATGCGTATCCAATTCTGCTCCTATGAATGAGATATGCTGTGATGGCTGTAGTGAAGATTTTTCGAAATTTACGGAAATTCCGAGATGAACACAAAGCTGTAGTGTGTAATCCCTGGCCTGAATGAGTTGACGCTGGGTGGTGGCAGAAAGGAGCCAGTCGTCCAGATACGGAAACACCTGGAATCCCAGGCGTCTCAGGTGAGACGCCACCACTGCCATGCATTTGGTGAAGGCCCTGGGGGCTGAGGTCAGACCAAAGGGCAGGGCTCGAAACTGAAAGTGGCTGGCTCCCAGCCGGAAGTGCAAGTGATCCCTGAATGCCCTGGCCATTTTGATGTGGTAGTATGTGTCCTTCAGATCTATTGAGCACATCCAGTCGTCCTTCTGTAAAAATGGAAGGATCGATTGAAGCGTGACCATTTGGAACTTTTCTTTCTTGACGAAGGTATTGAGGTTGCTTAGGTCCAGAATCGGCCTCCAGTCCCCTGTCTTCTTTGGAACTAAAAAGAACCTTGAGTAAGTTCCGAATCCTCTCTGGTCCGCTGGGACTGGTTGGATGACTCTTTTTCTAGCAGCTTTGAAATTTCTATAGCTGCAGGGTCTCAGATGGGGCACATCTGGGAGTCTTCTCTTTGGAATTGGGGGCAATAGGAAGGGTATTCTGTAGCCTCTGGTAACAATGCTTTTTACCCAGTTGTCTGATGTAAGATTTTGCCAGGCCTGAGGGTATAAAGCTAAGCGACCCCCGACTGCCTCCAGAGCAGGACAGTCGGGCCTCCTCTCAGGAGTGCTGGAAAGGTTTTCCAGGGGGTGTATCCCTGTCACCTTGGTTTTGCGGACCCCCTCTGCCGCCAGGGTGGCATCTTCCACCTCTGCCCCCTCCTCTGCCTCTAGAGGGGGCATCACCCTGTGTGCCTGGGAAAGATCCTTGGGGTTTTCGAAACCACATTTTTCCACCGCGTTGCCCTTTGGGGCACGGTCTGGATGGGGTGGAAAACGGACTCCGACAGCAGACAGAGTCTTTCCCTCCTGTTCACACCGGGTAAGGGTCTCCTTTACTTTGGGGCCAAAGAGAGTGGCACCGTCAAATGGGGCGTTAGTAAAGGAAGACTTGAAGGCTTCCAAATGAACATAAGCGCATCCAGGATTGTCTACGAAGAGCAATCGCTGAAGCTGCTGCCCTACTCGATCCTTCGCTGCGTATGAGATCAGCCTCATGGACGAGTTTACAATGGATGTAAGGGTATTGAGATGTGCTGTAACTTTCTCTGAAACAGCAGCATCTGTAGTACCCTGGAGGGTATCTCCCAACTCTTTGACTAGATCCCTCTGTAGTCGTGTGAAGTGGGTCAAATAGTTCAGGGATCGCATAGAAAAAGCCGCTGAACTAAAAATGCGTACCTGTCCATAGTCCTAGAATCTCTGTTAGGCGGATGGACAGATGAGGAAGATTCCGACATCTCCTTTTTCGTGGCCACTGCCACCACCATAGCGTCCACTGGAACTCCCTTTGTTAGATAAGCCTTGTCATGGGGTGCCGTAATATACTTATTAGGCTTTCTAGGGACTGGTTCCACCGTGTCAGGCGTCTCCCACGCCCTTCGAGCAATCAGCTCCATTAAAGGAGGAAGGGCGAGCACCAAATGCCTTCAGCAAGACTGACTCATCCTCAGAAGGGGGGAGGGATTGCCAATCACCTCTCTGCTTTAGGATCTCCAAGATGTCAGAAAAAGAGACATCCTCTGAGGATGACTTTGGGGACCCTTCTGACTCATCCAAGTCAGTGTCCGATGTCAATGATTCTTGTGGAGAATCTAAGTGTCTCCTCTTACACAATCTTTTCCTAGGGACTTCTTCGGGGGGAGCATCCGAAGAAGCCTCCGAGGAAGAGGGGGCACCCTCCAGGGGTGGCTGAGACACAGGTGCTCAACGCTTAGATGTAGCCGTGGGTGCAGAGGAGGATAACGGTCCTTTATGGGGAGGAGAAGCTGTTTCTGCTGATGTGGTTGTCTGGTTAGACAACACCTTCCTCATGAGGTCGAAGGCCCCCGGGTCCCGAGTCAAGGTATCTCCCGGTTCGAAGAAATGGGAAGAATCCCGAAACAGGCACGAAGGCATGGACTGAACCGAGTCGATCCGAGCCGAGGCCCCGAGCGGGAGCGTCGGAACCGAAACATCGGTCCGACTCTCGGTCCCGGAACCAAGGATGGATCTTCGCTCCGAGACTCGGTACGGATCCGGAGTCAAGGTGAACGGAGCCGACCGAGAGAAGGACGGTTCTGGCACCGAGGGCTCCACAATCAGCAGATCAGCCTCTTCCAGCTCCGAAGACTGGACAGGTCTCGGAGGAGGAACAGATGGAGATAAGGGAGGGCCTTCAAGTCTCGACACCAATTGAGAGGAGACCGAGATGAGTTTGGATAAGGCCGTATTCTCCATTAACTTCTGCACCACGCGGTCTACATCAGTGTTGGAGAGGGGTCTGGAAGAGCGCGTCGAAGGAATCAAAGACGGAGCCGACCTCAACAGTGTCGGGGGAGGGAGCTCCGTCACCGGTTCCAAGACTCGAGGCTCGGAAACTGACAACAGTTGAACACTCGGTCCCGAAGTCTGTGGAACCGGTGATCGAACTTTAACTGAAGAGCTCGGAGCCGATGACTTGGGCTCCGACGTCTTCGATTCCTTCGAGGATTTGGATGCCTGGTCTGAAGCATCCAGAGCCTCTTGAAAAGTAGGTTTTAAGAGACCCCTATCCATGAGTTTCCTGCGCCTATCTGTCATGACCCTTCCACTGAAAGAATGACAAATTGAACAGTCTTCTTGCAGATGGAGAGGGCCAAGACAGTAGGAACTATGGTTGTCAGTAACTGACATCTTTTGCCCACATTGGCAACGTTTAAACCCAGATTTAGCTTTCTCAGACATCTTAAGTAAAGCTAACAATAAGGATAATAAAGAGTAAAAGTCAAGTCCAGTAGGTATGTCCAATCCGGTTATTTTGTCAAATCCAGTAAAAGAATGTCTATCTGGTAGTCAATCCAGTAAAGGGTGGGGATAGGCCCGGAAACTCTAATAAAGTTTAAAATAACTTTAAACGGAACCGAGAATTCCTCGAAACAGTATCACACACACACACAGTCAGTAAATAACTTTTTGGAAAAAAATAATTCTTAAGAAATACAAGAAAAAATATTTAAATCTTAGCTTTAGGTGCTCGAGCTCGATCAAGAGATGCGAACGCTGCAGCGGCAAACTAGATCTGGGGTAAAGGCAGAGGGGGATTGTGGGAGTTAGGTTAGTCTCGAGCTTCTTCTCGATGCAGAGCTTGCAAGCGGCCGACACCTCGGCTCCGAACCCAGGTGTAAGAACAAACGGCGAGATCGAACACTCTCACATTAGAGGTTATACTGTTAAAGATATTTCCTTGCAACAGGACAAATATGTTCATCTAAGGAAGAATGAAGGGGCTCCAATAATGTCTACGACCGATAATGCTTCAAATAAAAGATCGAATGAAGGATTTGGCAAAGGCCCTCTAAACTTCACTTTAACATATACCAATGATTTCCAGGAAGTCTGTAAAGTCATTAAGAAAATTTGGCCTATTTTAACACAAGATGCCAAAATTCGGGAGATCATTTGCGAGACAACTAGATTCATCTTTAAAAATAAAAAGAATTTAAAACGTCTTCTATGCTTGAAAGATGGCATGAAAAATGACCCTATAACACAGAAGAAAGGGACCTTTCGCTGTGGTAGATGTTCGGCTTGCAACAGTATAGATACTAGCAACACTTTCATCCACCCTATTAGTAAAATCAGTTACAAATTTTCTTGCACAGCAGATGGCAACACCTCTCTCGTAGTATATCTAGCTACATGTTCAGAATGTCCCGCATATTATGTGGGCAAAACTGATCGATGTTTTAAAAACAGAGTCCTGAGGCATCTCTGTGATATTCGGAACTGTGACCTGAAAAACTGCCTCGCAGTTCACATCAATCAATTTCCAACTCATCGGTTTTATTTCAAAGTTTTGGAAAACACCCATGTTGGAATGAGACAAGGTGACATTACTAATGCTACAGAAAGGAAGAAATGAAATGGATTATAAATCTGAGAGCAGACAGGCCTCCAGGTTTAAATGCAGCTGTTCCACTATGCCCTATACTGAAAAATAGAAGACCTACTATTGGCTAGAGTAGAAGGAGCATGCACATCCATACATTTTCACTTTTTGATTCGATCTGAGAAGAGGGCCTTGGCCCAATGTTACCTTTTGATTGGTCACTAATGGTTATTGGTTAGAACAGAAGGAGCATGCATATCGACACATTTTCATTGGTTCATTTTTGATTCGATCTGTGAAGAGGGTGTTGGTCCAACCCTACCTTTTGATTGGTCACCAATGACTTTATTAAGTGTTTCCCTACTTCATTCATTACGATCTGAAGAAGGTTAATTCGAAAGCGCTTATCGTTGACGAAGTATCAGGGGATTTTACCTTGTTTCTTTCTTTTTAGGGTTTTACCCATTTTACATGTGCTTTTTGTAATTAAAGAACATCGCAGTCCATGGTGGTGTTTGTGGTTGTTTCACGAAGTTTGGTTTTTAACCTTATTCACCTTTGGCAGCTGCCAGCCATTTTATCCCTAACCTTCCTAGCTTTAGGAGAGCTTCCCAAACTGAAATCCACTCTTTGTCAATTACAGTGAGCCTTTCTTTTCCTCCTACATCACCCTGTCAGTAGTCACTTTAGCCACCCCAGTTGTTACACCCCCCCCCATAAGTCTTTATAAATCAGACCTGCAATTTTTTTTATTTTTTTCCCACTTGGTCCAAGGTATCACTTTTTTGGTGTCCCTTCAAATAAATGTACCTTTATCTGAAACTCAGAACCAGTCTCCCTTAAGCTTTTTTTTCCTTAATAGAACTTTGAAGGTCATGACCCCTTATTTCCTATCACGAGGTCTCATTCTAGTATTCTCTTCTCTAGCCAAGACTGAGCTACCAATGGCCTAACTGCACTGATTACTTGTGGGTTGTGCCAAATTACCCTTGTGGGCCCTCTGCCCTATACTAGATCTCTTTTCTGAGAGAATTTGAGGGAGATTCATTGTCCTTTCTTGCAGTGGCAGTCATACACCTCCTGGGGTCTAATATATCTCAAGTCATACAGTTTCCATTCCTTATTACAGCTTCTTAACCTCTGGACTAGCTTAAAAGCTATAGCATCTCTTTAAAGGTGCAGGAGTCCACAACCTCTTTAGCACTTCGGGACATAAGCTGTGTGTGTTGCTATCCTCCTTTGGACTCACTCAGATTGTTTTATTGATTATATCTTGTAGATGAATTATCACTGGGTGATTTGCTGGACTAGGCAGAGTTCTCTATATGTACAAGATATAGGGCATGATCATAACCTGTAAGGCTTGGCTCTTACCAGGGTTTGTCTTTAGCATTTTTAGCTAATGCAGGTAATAATCCATCATCCTATCAACTAATTATGGAAGTTAGTGTCTATAGTGTCCCCTAAGGTTACTCTTACAAATAAGGCCATGTATTTCTGATATTTGGATTTCACAATATGAGTTTCCAGTATACTCTGTGGACCCACACTGGATTATTGCTGATTATTAGTGTTGCATTCTTCTTCTTTCAGCTTTTCCCGGTTAGGAGTCGCCACAGTGGGACAATAGTCCACAGAATGATTGGCAGTGGAGTTTTACATTGTCGAGTTGCCAGCCCGGTGCCCAACCTTCCACAGAAGGCATACACACAAACACACACTCACACCTAGGGCCAATTTAGATTGGCCAATCCACCTACAACATGTCTTTGGGATGTGGGAGGAAATTGGAGCACCCGGAGGAAACCCACGTGATTGCAGGGAGCACATGCATACTCCATACAGAAGGCACCCTAGCCAAGAATCAAACTGGAGAACCTCTTGCTGTGAGGAGTCAATGCTAGCTGCTGCACCACCATAGTCGGCCAGGCCAGATGTTTTTCTAAAAGCTTGAAAATGTTTCAAGACCCCCCCCCCCAGTATCTTAAGCATGTTTGTACTTCACAATATGCAGTCATATGCAAACATGTAGAAAGACCTTTTCAACCCATTCTTTGTTTGTGTTTCTCAAAAAGGATCATACGTGGAAAGCTAATCCCTCCATTATTAGTTGAAATAGTCCACCTAACTATGGCATAACATCCAGTTTTTAAGAGAAGTCTGACTCCACTTAAGACACTTCTGTTTGATATAGAACCTGTCTTTGGTTGCATTCAGTACTAAATTAAAATTGCGTAATAAAATCCTAGTGTTTGCTTCTTTGGCAATTCTCTGGTCAAAAAAACTGCTTGTCATAATTATTTGGGTGTGTATGTTCCCAGTCACTCACTTTTCATTGTTTGATGGACCTTCCCAGACTAACCATCTACCTCCACTACTCTTTAGCAGTTTACTTGTATTTATGGTCAAGGAATAGTGAAAAAGCAATGTTAACCATTATTCTCCCTTCACCAGATTTATGATTTGATAAAAACGTTCTAAATTCACATGTTGATAATTTGATGGTGTCCTTATCTTTCACCTCAGTCTCTTGAATACATACCATTAATGCTCCTTCCCTTTTCATCTTTTGAATAACCTGAGAGCATCTGATGGAATGGGTACACCCTCCCATATGCCAGGAAAATAATTTTAATGTTCTCTCTCTAAGGATCACACATTCTGATTCTTGTGAGTTGTTATGACTCTTTTCTCATATGGGTTGCTGAGCTAATCCCCCATTACAGTAGATGTCAGGGACATTCCCTGAGCTATGAAGTGGGCAAGCGTCTCCTTGGGTGCTGACATTCACATGCCCAGATGCGGAAGACCCTAGAGGCTGTTAGTGTCAATCTATGGAAGCTTAAAGATGGTACCTAGATCTTCCACCCCTAGGCAGGCTATTTCAATAAAATTATAATTCGCACTAATGATCTTCTTAGATATAGTCCATCTAGTCCTGATTTTAATATTTAAACATAAGTCACAAAGAATGAGAAAGGGCTAAGACAAAATACAACATAATATATCCTCAATAGTAACATTAGCAGCCATTTTATACGTTATCATCATCATCATCCTCAACTCCTCCTTTTTCTCCATTTTCTACTTGGGGGTCGGTGTGTTGCATCAGTTGTCGCCATCTTTCAAGTCAATGGCACTCTCCTAACTTCTTCAGCAATCGTGCCTGGCTGTCGCAGGTCTTATTTCAGAAACTCTATCCATCTCTTTGCTGGATACCCTTTGTTTCCTCTTGCCTTCTTCCTGTCTGCCCGAAATCCTCTTCATCAGATTGTCTTCTGCTTTCTTACACATGAGCCCAAACCACCGTAATCTGTTCTCTATAACCTTCTCTGCAACTGGAGATACTTGAGCTTCTGCTCTGATGTCCTCATTTCTTCATCTATCTCAAAGTGTGCATTCTACCACCCATCTCAGGCACTTCATCTCTATCACCACTAGCTTTTAAAACTGCTCTGTCTTCACTGTCCAGGTTTTTGTACCATACAGTAGAACTGATTGCACCTCTGTTTTGTACATTTTACTTTGCAACTTCTTTTGCATTCTTCTGACACTCACTATCCCTGACACTATGTACTACAGCCCCTCAGATTCCAGCTTTCATCTCCTCATTCAGACTTCCCCTGTCCTCAACCACCCCTCCCAAATACTTGAAGCTGTTAAACTGTTCTACTGCTTTCTCTTCTATCTCAATTCTCAGCTTCTTCTCATTTCCCCCATGTGCTCTCATTACAACTGTCTCATCTGTACTCAGTTTCATCCCAAGTGCCTCCAATTTTACATTACATTGCCTTATCATTTGCTGAGGGTTATGACTCATAGGTTCATAAGTGTTTACTAGGCCAATGACTACAAGGGCCTTTTTAAGCCTAGCCATGCATCCCAAATCTCTGACAAATTCTGATACCCTTGATAAGTGTGAGCATAGGCAGGGAGATGAACCATTTACAGGTTACCTGTTTGCATCTGAGACATAGATGCCAAACCAAGGATGAATTTCCAGTTTCATATCCAGTTGTCCAAGTTGCACTTGAATTGGATTAGGGAGAAACTCTGCTTCACATGGATGGGGAGTCTGTTCCATAGAGGGGCTAGTCTCTGTGATACATACCTATCTCTCCAGCATGTCATATTTATATCACAGGCAAGGTTTAAGTCTTTAGAACAGGTAATTTTAGTACTGTTTGTCTTGTGGATATGCAGGAGGTCCATCAGACTGGATGGACATTATGGATCGGACACCAGCCAAATCCTTAAGTCTTCCAACTCGCTGGGCTACGCCTCCCTTACACACAATCCCACATTCCTCAACAACTCCTCAGATCGAGTTTGCCCCATCTAAGACAAGCTATAAGCTACAATACTCACAAAAAGAAGGGGACAAAGGACTCCAAGAACAAGGAGAAGATGACCTCCCTTGCCCGAACAAGGAGAAGATGACCTCTCTTGCCCAGCCATCACCAATAAAAAAGTTTGCCAAATAAACACACGTGGCAGCAAGAGGGGAGGTTGAACCAGAAAGAAACAGACAACATAGATCTATCATTATGGTAAGTACATCATTTTTGTATTCAATGTTGTATTCTCCATCTGGCTTCAACCTGTGGGACAGAGCCCCCAGCCACGTAAAAGTCCTTGGGAGGGACTAAGGAAGGATATTAGGGAACATTGTGGACTGAAAGAAAGCCCTGGATCTAGAGTGAATATCCAGTTTGTAATGAGAAACAAAGGTGTGATGGCCCACCCAAGCAGACAACTGCATAAACTTCATCCAAGGATACTATGGAAAAGAAAGCCATAGAAGTACCCATTGTTCTGGTAGAATGACCCTTAGGTTTGCCAGGCAGGGTCTTGCCTCTCAAGGTATAAGCAAACGAAATACAGTCTAAGAACCACTTGGATAAAGTCACTTTCAACACAGGTCTGCCCACTATATATCTCGAAAAAAGAAACAAACAATTGACTGGATTTTCTAATGGTCTTGGTTCTGTCTACATAAAATCTCAATTGTCTATGCACACCCAAACAATGCAAGCAGTATTTACCCTTGTTTGAAAAATGGGAAAAAAACACAGAAAGGTGAATGGGGCTATTGAGATTACTTTCTGAAGTCCCCTTGGGCAGAAAAGAGGGATTCATTCAAAGAGAAACCCTATCTTTATGGAACACCAAATAGGCAGGAGAGGAATCAAGGGCTTGTAACTCTGAAACCCTGCAAGCTGAAGTAACAGCTACCAAAAATAGGGTCTTCCAAGACGACGACTTCAAATCTGAAGTAGCAGAAGGTTTGAAAGGAAGGCCTACAAGGACATGCAATGCAAAAGGAAAATTCCAGGGAGGGACTGGATCCTGAACAGGAGGATGCAACAAAAGGGTAGCTTTGAGAAAAACCTTGGAAATCTTGACAGCAGCCAAGGGAACATTATCCCCACTGACATGAAAGTTAGAAATGGTTGCCTAATGCACCATAATCACAGAAAAACTGGAGTCTGAATAAAACACCTCAGCAAGAAAATTCAGAACAGAGTCTAAAGGAGTGAACAATGGATCAAATCCTTGAGATTCCACCCATACATCTTTCTAATAAAAAGCTTTTGAGATGAAGACACGATATGTATAATGCTGTCAGCTTGGGACTCCTGGCCATCAAGGGAAATACAAAAAACATGGGGTTAGCTTGAGGGACTATAGACTGGGAGGCTCCAGACCTGCTGGATGAGAAACGAGATCCAGAATGAGATCTAGAACCCAAAGGGGAACTACAGAAAAGGCCACAGGAAGGGGAACTACACATGACAAGGCTAGAAGGGGGCTATGAGAATCACTGTCTCTCTGCAATGAGCTGCCTGCTGGAAAAAAATTATAATCAGAGGTACTGGGGGATAAGTATACAGGAGTCCTGGGGGCCAAGCATATAGCACAGCATCTCTGACTGGCTGTTCCTGAGGAGGGACTAAGGTGTAATAGCTGCTGTACTTGGTGTTGGATGGGGAGGAAATAAGTTGCAACACAGAGTGCCTCAGCACCAAAAGATCCAAGCTGCTACTCTCGGATTTAGAGACCACTTGTTAGGAAACAGAATGTTCCTTCTCAAGCTGTCAGCCAGAATGTTAGACTTCCTTGGGATGTGAGTGGCAACTAGAAACCGTTGGAGATGAGATCACCCATTGCCAAACCTTCATGGGTTCCCAGCAAAGAGGATAAGAATGTGCTCCCTTTGCTTGTTAAGATACCACTCAACAGACATATTGTCCATCTGTATTAAAATCACACTACTGGCGAGGTCATCCTGAAAGGCCTGCAACACACGGAGGACAGCCCTTATCTTCAGAACATTGATGTGGATGTTGGCCCCCACACATGACCAGGACCACTGAACCATTCTCCCTTTTGAAATGCCCCCCGCACCCACCCAAGAAGGAAGGCAACTGTGGTGACCACGGCTGCAGGAAGGGGAAGAAAAAATGATCTCCTGTTGGTCTCAAAGGGAGACTGTGACCACCACTGAATCTGACTGTGACACACTTTTGTCACTCTTATTAGAAAATTCATCGGATGAGTCAAAAATGACCTCTGTACCACCAGGGTCCATTCCAGAGCCCTCATATGGTACCTTGCTAGAGGGATCAACCCTGCTGAAACTGCCATATGTCCTATGAGCTTCAAGATCACACGAGCTGGAGACTTTCAAAGTGCAAGTACTGAAATTGCCTGAGATCAAAGGCTAATCACTCTGGAGCTCAGGAGCCCGGCAATTTGAAAGACAATATCCAAGAAGCAACCTGTGTATTTTAATGTCTGAACAAGGTGTAGACTCAACCTTAGAAAACTGACTATAATCCCTAACTGGCCGCATAACTGGAGTAAGGTGCCTCTGGCCATGATAAGTCATGCTGTCATTTGGGCAGGGAGGAACTAATTGTTCAGGTAAGGGAAAACCTGGAAACCCTGTAGCTGGAGCCAGGCTCCGACCACTGCGATGCACTTGATGAACATTAGGGGGTTCAGTGGTGAGACCGAATGACAGGGCTATGAAATAATAATGATTAGCCTGTAGACAGAAGCACAGAAACCTCCTGGAGTGCCTCTCTATCTTGACATGATGACAGGAGTCCTCAAGGTCTATCGAGGACATCCAGTAGTCCTTCTTCAACAGATGTATAATGGATTGCACTGTGACCATCAGGAACTTGGTCTGCTTCACAAAATTATTCAATCTGCTTATATCCAAAGTAAATCTGAGTTCCTTGCTCTTCTATGGCACCAAAAAGAACTCTGAATACACCCTGAATATTTGACGGTCTGGTAGGACCTCTTGGATAACTGCCAGCAACTTCTGAATCTCTCTTGCTACCTGCAGTCTCTAATGGGGTGTAACATCTGCATGACGTTTGTAATGAAACCTTGGAATTTGTAAAAAGGGAATAGTATAACCTCTGGATATAACTGTTAACCCCCACACATCTGAGGTGATGGCCTCCCAAGCCTCTGGGTGAAGAGTCAAGTGACCCCCCCCCCCACTGCCTCCAAAACGGGACAGTCGGGCAATCTTTCAGGGCCACTGAAACAGCCAGCTGGAGGAGGCTCTGTAGAAGCACTGATTCTGTAGATTGCCCCTGAGAATATCCTTAATTTCTGGCCCAAACAAGGAACAGCCATCAAACAGGAAATTAATAAAGCATGCCTTGAAGCAATTTGCAAAGTCGCATCCAAACGTGGTGATGCATGACAATGCCAGAGTCAGCCACTTGAGATGCTCCATTGGCTGCATTCAAAATGATAAACGAAAAGCAAAACAGCTTTCAGGTAAAACCCAGTATATAAAAAAGAGAAGTATATGAGAGAAAACACTATACCGGGTACCACACAATAACGTCTTTAGAGGTGAGCGCTTTCACAACCTTCGTTGCTTCATCAGACAAAGAATTAACTGTTCAACTGTTTGTTTTATATCACTCTCAGTCAAAAAAATTTTTTCCAATTAGTGACATCATACAACTTTTGAAAATTTAAAGGCATATATGACAAGAATATAGTAAAATACGCATATGAATATAAAATATATATACAAAAATGTAAAGTATGTTCATATTTATGCATATCTAATTTAAAACAGTTAAAGAATCTCATTAAAAATGCATATATATAAAAAATGCATATAAATAAAAATGCATAGTATATTCATATTTATGCATATCTAATTAAAACAATTAAATAATCTCATAAAAATGCATATATATAATATATATATATAAAGAATGCATAATACAAAATATATAATAAAAGAAATGTATATATATATATATATATATATATATATATATATATATATATATATTTATTTTATGCAAAAATTAATTGTGTTGAAGGCGCCTAGCTTTAAGAAATGGAACCAGTGATGTACAACCATTTAAGCCTGGATATCTATCGGCATTGAGCTTGATAATCCATCTTTGTTCTCGGCTCCCTGTAAAATTTTCTATATCTCCTCCCCTCACATTTCTATGTATATGTTGTAAAACAAAGAACTTGAAAGAGTGTGAAGGGTCAGTGTTTAAAACATGTTGAGCAAGCACTAGTAGTTTTGTTATTTCTGATGTCTCTTATGTGTTCCAATATTCTATCCTTTCAGTTTCTATTTGTTTTTCCTATATAGAAGGCATGACATATTTGGCAGAAACAAAATAAATAACATCTGTGGTTTTACAGTCTGCATATGAATGAGAGTATAGTGTAAAATTTCTAACAGGATGAATATATGGTGTAGTACTATGAATATGTGTACAAGCAGTACAAGACCTACAAGGAAAAGTACCTATCGTCTGGAATTATAGGTAGTTTTTGACGTCTTTATTACACAATTGTTGTTTTAATGTTAGATTATTTCTGAAACTGAAACTAGGTGCATTACCAATGAAAGAATGTAAACAAGGAATCTCATGTAAAATGTGCCAATGTTGTTTAATAATATTAGTATACTGATTAACATTACTAGCATACTGAAAAACTGCTCTAATGCTATTATTTTGTGTATTATTTCTCAAATTACTGCTATCTGACGTAATAGAATTAGAAGATTGAAAGTACGCTTTACATTTAGAGTCCCTGAGTGTCCAAGCATCAGAAATAGTTCTATCTATTTCATCCATATGATATCCTTTTCTTAAAAATCAGTTTTCAATTTATTCAAAGCTAGTACTGCATCATTATCATTGTTGTGTAATCTTAATGTTCTGTATACCTGCCCCTTGAGCACATTTCTTGGAATGTGTCTAGGATGCATACTGGTTTTGTGCAGGTATGTATTTTTCTTCATGGGTTTGTGAAAATTTTGCTGGTAAAACCTGTCAACTCTGATTTGATTATATGTACATCTAAGAAATCTCAGATGTAGAAAATTTGTATGTGAATCTCAGAAAATCAGTAGTTGTATGCAAATAGTTAATAAATAATATAAACTCAGATATATTGCCTTTCCATAATAAAAAAAACATCATCCACAAAACGTGTATACCATAAAAGCTGACTAATAAATGGATTCTTATCAGAAAAGACATGTGTTTGTTCCCAGAATGTAAGAGATAGATTAGCATAACTATTTGCACATGGTGTGCCCATGGCAACGCCTATCTGTTGCAGAAAGAATTGTTCTTCAAAATATACAACATTATTTTCCAGAATAATCTCTAACAAACTGCATATAAGTTGTACTTTTTCATTGGTGAAGCAATTATTTCTTGTAAGAAAATTTCTAATCATATTAATGCCCCATATATTCGGGATACTTGTAAACAATGACTCTATATCCATAGTAACAAGAGCAAAGTCATTAATATCTGATAAACTTTCAATTCTGGTATATAATTTCTCTAGAAACATTTTGGTGTCTCTTAAAATATTTTCACATTTGTCTAAGAGCACATGCAGTGTACTTTCAACATAAATAGACAGTGGTTCTGTACACCAACCAGTGCCTGAGACTATGGGACGCATTGGTGGCAGACTTCTGTCTTTGTGAACCTTTGGTAAACCATAAATCTTAGGAATAGTTGGATTCAAGACATTAAAGTATTTAAACAGTGGTTCATCTATTAAATCAGTAATTAATAAGTCAAAATCAAAAATACACTTTATCAATGATGGCATTCACTGTAACTTTTGAGATTCCTCTGTATGTATCATTATTAAGCAGTAACTTATACATTTGTTGTACATACAATTGCTTATCTAAAATAACAATACCTCCACCTTTATCTGCCTGTTTAATAACGACAGAATTCAAGTTCTTTAGTTCATTCAGTGCTCTATATTCACTTGTATTTAGATTTCCATAGTAATAGTCACTCAAATTATCATCATATATCTGCCTAAAAGATGTTTCACATATATCAAGGAATCTTTGTATACTCGGGGGAGTGCATTCAAAATGAGTCTCATGGAAACATTGACAATAGACAGCAGGGCAGACAGCTGAGTCTCCAGCATCTTCTTAATCTCCAGAGACTGCTGCATCTTAACATTCCTGGATACTTCAGACTCCAGATCACTTTGGAGATAGTCAAGTGTGATAAATAGTTAAATGCCTTCAAGGTGAGGCATAATATCACTTCCCTAAACAGTCCAATGCCAGAAATTCTCTGTTTTGGAGGATGGACAGAGGAACTCTCATTGGAGATTTAAATTTTGGTGATGGCTGCCACCATGATTGCATCCACAGCCAGAGCCTTACTCCAATGTGGTCAATCTTTTGGAGGAGCACGAATTTTGTCAGGCTTATTAGGAGCAGTCTCCATCATGTTTGGTTACTTCCATGCCCTCTGAGACACTAGGTCTATGAACACATTCAGAGGAGGAACCACCCGAGGCATGGATGGGCCCATGCTGAATGCCTCCAAAAAATACTGACTCCTCTGGAGAGGCGACTTCAACAGTTCAACCCAGTGTGTTGCTGAAGAAGCTCCAAGAGGTTGACAAAAGAGGAATCATCAGTTGGAGACTTAGGGGACCCCCTCTCCTTTCTCAAGGTCAGTATCCTTGGTGAGCGACTCCTCCAGGCAGTTAAGGTGATTCCTCTTACATGGCCTTTTACGTGTGACTTTCCACTCTGGTGGGGCGGGAGAGGAGGATGAGGCAGTAATCTCCATCAGGGGGAGTGGACTGGAGACCAACCGGCATAGGCTGTTCCGGAGCAGACTGATGACTGGTCGGGGGCCCAGATGAGAAAAGGGCTGGAGCACTGGCTGGGGACACCCAGCCCATCTCCTTAGAGGAGTACATCATCTCCACGATATTGAAGGTGGAAGAGGAAGCTGGCCTTCCAGATCCAATGGTGCCATACCAGAAGATACTCGAGACACTCCCAAGTCTGGGGGAGTTAAATGTTGCTCCAATGTTGAGACTGGAGTCAGTCTGTCAAACATCAAAGCTCCAAGCAGGAGGGACAATCCTGAAGCTAAGACCATCAATCCAACATGGAAATGCCAGCCTCAAAGCCATGACTCCAAGGTTTGATCGGCACTGTAGTAGTTGGAGTCAATGAGATCAAAGAAGGAGCAGGAACCAAGAATGGCCAAGTCATCAGCTCTGGCATCGAGACTGGGAATACAGCCAGGCCTGAATATCTCAGATCCAAGATGGCCAAGGAAGTAAACCAGGGAGATGGCGCCGAGGTTCCAGGAACAGGTCCTGGACCGGAAAGGATAAGACCTAATTGTACCTGGGTCTACAAAAAGGACCATGTCATCTGCTCCAAGTCACAAGCTTTGAAACTGCCCACCGACCTCGATGGCCAAGTGGATGAAGAAACCATGAGAGGCTTAGAGGGTCACTTGTATGATGAGGAACCCATCCGTCGAAGCAAGGGCAGGGAAGCTGAGAACTCCAGTGATATCTCTGACAGAGTGGGCTGAGAGAAGGGAAAATCTACCCAACCTGATGAAGTTCCTTTGACCAAGAAGGGTCTGTGAAGACTGAGCACTGGAGATGGAGCCTTGCTCATAGTTAGCAGTGAGGGGCTGGAGCCAACACCAGTGCTGAGGCAGCCAGGGCACCTGAAAGCCATCATGCCTTTGGATCCTGGAAACCAGAAGGAGGAGGATCAGGAGCAGAAACAGAGGAGGACCTCTTACGATCCCCCTTGGAAGACTTGAGAGTCCTTAGGTGGGTGATGGATACTGGATCCACTTATCAGTATCAAAGAAGCAGAGAAGGAGGAACCAGCAGGAAGAAGGCCCTTAAGGACCAACTGTCCTCTGCTTATAGATTGCTTTAGACTCAAATCCCTCACAGATGGATTGGGGGGAGTCCAGATGGGCAGCCCCAAACAATAAATGCACTTATCGTGTGCATCCTGAGAGGGCAGCCTGTGCCCACTGGGAACTTTTAAAGCCCTTATCCATAATGGAACACACTACCTAAAATCTATAAACTTAAGTAAATATAAGATGGCACCCTAAACTAATGCTATCAATAAACCCTATGGCACCCCATGCTAATGCTATCAATAAACCCTAACAGAAAATGAATAGCACAAGAAAAGGGCAAGAATGTCCCATATAACTATACACCACACACACACACACACACACACACACACACACACACACACACACACTACAAATCTAAAGAAAACCTTGCTACATACAGTAAATCTATACTACTACTACAAACACTAACTAGGTTAAAGGGGAAAAACGGATGAAAAAACTAACACCAGAACATTATTACAAAAAGGATACACTGGTGTGGAGCTGGAGTGAGCTGCTGACAGGAATGGTGGCAAACTAGATGGGAGGTGATTGGTTGAGAAGCGGGGCGTTGTGGGTAAGGGAGGCAGAGCCCTCTGAGTTGGAAGCCTGAAGGATTTGTCCTGTGTCAGATCCGATAACCCACAGGTTGAAGTCAGACAGAGAAGATATCAGATCATATGTCATAGGCGTGACATATTTTCCTATGCAGCCCTGCTCAATGAATCCTCTCTATAGCTGGTTTCAGTCAGATTGCCTAGTAACCAAATCACTGATTTTGGTAGATGTTCAAAAGCAATTTTTAATTACAATTGATTCTGGAATGCCCTTTATTTTTTATTTTTATTTTTTTATTTATTTAACATTTGTTGACCGGGAAAGTCTGACTAGGTTCCACAGATCCTGTTTTCAGCGGAGGCCCGGGGAGAAACGCTCCAGAAGCATGTCTTTAGAATGTGGGAGGAAACCGGAGTACCCGGAGGAAACCCACGCGAACGCTTTATGGGCACATTAGTACTTCTAGAACAATTCTCCAGGTTGTCCAGCTTTGTGAATGCCCTCATTGCATTGCATGTCACTTTAAATCTTCTAGCTCCTTGTTTGTAATGGCTAGAGATGCTTGAAGGTTGAAGACTTCCTGCTTCAGGATACCCATTTTGGGGCTTAGTTGCTCCATTTCTTTTTATTGCTACAAGACCAAGGAATGGTATGCTTCTATTTCTGAGATCACTATCTCCATTCGCTCAAAAACTATAAGGAGCCTCTCATCCGCCAGTGCTTTTTAGAATCACTGTCCAAGTTAATATTTGTATTTACTGCCCTATTCATGTGAAGAACAGGACTGAAGAGCAAAAATATTATTTATTTTATCAAGTAGATGTGTAGGATCAAGATATTTAGCAACTATTTTGAATTCAGGCCAATCACAGCCCTCCAAGCAAATAGTTTTGTAAGAAAATGACATATTTTACACAAAAAGTGATTACTTACACAGGAAACCAGGGCAGTCCATCAACCGCAAAAAGTATTTGATAAGTGGATAGCAGAACCTTGAAAGTTAGTCTTGCCTCCCGACAGAAAAATTAAGTTTTAAGGTAAAACGTTTTAGTGACAATCAGCAAATACACTAGTCCAAGCCCCCAGCCACCAGTTTTGGCAGAAAAGTAGCACCCTTTTCCGCAAAAGGTAATAATTTACAAGGGATTCCAAAAAAGGGAACCAGGACAGCCTGTCAACCGCAAAAGATATCTGACAAGAGGATAGCTAAGCCTAAAAAAACAAAAACAGAAGAGGATAGCTGAACCTGGTAGAGTCATTCTTACCTTCTGCCACAAAAGATAAAAACTTTTAGTGACAACTACCAAACAAACTAGCCCCAGCCCTTGACAACACTGTTTGGCAAAAGTAATACACTTTTTCCTCAAAAAAATAAATAAATAAATAATAAATAAGTTAATCCATATAGGGACCCAGGACCATATGTTAGCTGACAGAAGTATTTGGCAAGCAGCAGAACTTAACAGATACAGTAAAATACTTTGACAGGAAAAGTAGTAGTGTGAGTAATAACAGTAGATATTACTGTTACAGTACCTTATGATATATGGGTCCTACCCTCATGACCAGCCAGCTGTCCAGAGCTTGACAGAAGCTCCATATAAAGACAGTTGGAGAGCAAATTACATCAGAATAGTTTTTGCCTAGGGTGGGAGGCAAGAGCCCTGAAAGAACAATTCAACAGTATATTGCATACAACATGGTGTTGCATCCACTCACTGGCAGGACAAAAGGAAAACATCCAAAATAAGTGTTATGAAAAGAGGGCAGGTTACTGCAACAGTGATTAACAGACATTTATTGTTATGATAAGTTTATTTACACATTAATTTTATTATTTTTGAATAAAAGTTTGATTTTGGTTTTGAGCATTCAGATAGCATCTATCTCTCAACTGTCCAGATTTTTGCTGAATGTTCAGATGTTTGCCTTATATTTTTGGTCCATTTTTCATAAAATAGTGGTTTTCTTGCAAGTCACTGGCAAATCATTAAAGACTGAAGTCAGAAAGTAATGACAGATATTTCAGTTTCAGACATCACACCCTTCAGAAAATTCATGCTGATGCAAAACCTGTTAGTCTATCAGCATTTTAAGTTTGGAAAATCAATATTTAAAAATTGTCCTTATTTCTGGGCCTTTGTCTCCCCATTATATGTGGCTTTGTTCAGATTTTTTGTTCTCAATAGTTGAGAGGTATGCATCTGATAAGTGTCGCAACCTGGGCCAGA
The DNA here is from genome assembly GCF_019279795.1 of Protopterus annectens. Classification (NCBI taxonomy): domain Eukaryota; kingdom Metazoa; phylum Chordata; order Ceratodontiformes; family Protopteridae; genus Protopterus; species Protopterus annectens. The sequence goes on along the minus strand of NC_056741.1, from coordinate 14,714,887 downwards.
ATATTCTGATGTCATCTGAACAGTATTACTACCATGGTCCTGTGTGTTCTGATACCAACAGAATAGTATCTAACTATTATGGTACCTGCCAAAAATTACTAGAAAATGGAAATCAAAATCTAAACCAACTATATTAGAAGTAATGAATATGGTAACAGATATAAAACAACTGGAACTGAGACCTTTAGAAAAGGGGAGGAGCAAACTACATAGGAAAAATGGGAATTGTGGGAATAATGCATACGGGGAAGGAATGAGATTTAAAAGAAAGCAGGACTTAAATGAGCTATGTAATAGTGAGTGAAAATGATTAGGAAGATAAGTGATATATAATGTTTGCAACTGGGAGTGTGACAGTATGGTCTGTGATATAAAATGTTTGCAGCTAGGATTGTGTTGGTGTAGTTTGTTTTCTTTTATATACATTTATGATAAGTGATGGTTTAATGAAGATGTTTCTTGTTTAAAAAAGAGCAGGAATTGAATAATTTATGTAATGTTGCTTAGGTCACATGATATATATAGTAATATATGTGAAGTATAATGTTTGTTAATGTTCATTTGTTAATACAGTTTGATTACTTTTGTATAAATGTAAATGTGCATATGTCACAAGTGATAATTCAATAAAGGTGTTAAATAAAACAGAATAGTAGCTAACTGGGCCAGGGTATTCTGATGGTACCTAAACAGTATGAGAAACCAATTCCTGAGTATTCTGATGGTATCTGGGCAGTATCAGTATTTGGGTTCCGCGTATTGTGATGGTATATGAAAAGTGTCAGTACCTTCATCCTGAGCATTCTAACTGTAGTAGACATTATTAGTTCATAGGTTCATAGGTTCATAGGTTCATACTAGGCTATCTGCCCGAGGGCATTTACAAGCCTAGCCCCTCGTTTTGTGGCTTACGCCACCCCTTTAGTGTGGGGAACTATACCCATTATTTTGCTGTGCCTCTGTCGAGCAGTGACACTGAGGTAATCCCTGGGGTATATCTGCGATCTCCCATCCATTGGTCAAGATTTCTCTTGAACAAGGCCAGCGAGGTGCTCTGCCTCACATGTACCGGGATTTTGTTCCACAGCATAGGGAGTCTTTGGGTGATGAATCTATCCCTCCAGCACGTTCTATTAATAGCCGTGTCGAGGTTTAAGTCTCCCGCCCTTGTGGCTCTGATGGATCTAGATTTTTGAGGTGAAGCATATTCATCAAATCTGGGTTTGACATGGCCTTGTATGTTAGGCAAAGGTCACCTCTGAGCAAGCGGTGGCGACTGAATAGAGCTGGAGTTCTTTCAGTCGGGCAGCATAGGACAGATTTTGAGACCCTTTATCCTTTTGGTGAGGAACTTTGTGGCCTCTCCAGCTGCTGCAAGTGTCGGGTCAGATACATTCCGAATGGGGCATTGTACTCAATCATTGGTCTGATGAGTGATGAGTAAAGGGAGACTATGACCTCCCTTGATCTAGATGAGAATCCCTTCATGATAAGGTGGGCAATGTAGAAGGTCTTCCTGACTACTTTAGCTACATGGGTGTCGAATGACAGACTACTATCAACCTGGGTCCCCAGGTCCCTGATAACTTCTTCTGTGCTCAGTGGATTGCCACCTATTTGGTAGCTAGGGTAACCTTGTTTTTCCCGAAGGGTATGACTATGCATTTTTGGCATTTAACTTTAGGCCGTGGCTCTGGCACCAGTTATTCGCTTCTGTGAGACCCTTCTGAAGGATATCTGTGTCAGATGTGTTTTCTACTATGGCCCAGTTTGCAGTCATCTGCAAACTTTGTCAGCCATAACCCTCCTGTGTTTGCTTGTACTTGGAAAAGTAGATGCCAAACAAGAGTGGGCCCAGGACTGAGCCCTGTGGGACACCACTTGTGACAGGCTTCGAGTCTGACATGGCGCCAGCAACTCTGACCCTGTGGGTTCTGTCACTCAGCCAGTTTGCAACCCATCTTGTGATGTATGGGTTAACATTTAAGCTGATGAGTTTTCAATGATACCCGAGTGGGGTATTGTATCGAAGGCCTTAGCCAGATCGAGGTAGGCTGTATGGACTGCCTTTCCCTCATCAATGGCTTTGGTGACTGTTTGAAAAAGTCAACCAAGTTTAAAAGGCATGATCTGCCTTTGACAAAGCCAAACTGGGTTGGATCCAAAGTCTGCAAATTCCCTATGTCTTTATTTATGAGGTCCATTATGATCCTCTCCATGCCTTTGCAGATAAGGCTTGTCAAGCTAATGGGCGGGTAATTTCCAGGATCGGTGGAGGCACCGCCTTTGTGAAGTGGGACCATAGTTGCAGTGCGCCACTCCTGGGTGCGTATCCAGAGGTAAGACTTTGATTAAACAGCTGTCCTAGCTGTGGGTTTAATTCCTCATTGAGTTCGTGGAGCACACAGCCGGGGACACCAGCAGGTCCCATGGATGCTGTGTTTTTGCTTTGGAGAGCAGTTCTCACTTGGCGCTGGAGATGTTTGGGGGCTGCAATCGTTTGGTATAGATATCTCTCCTTTGGGGAGGGGAGAAGTTTGCACTGAACCTGTCAGCCAGTATGTTGGCAATGTCTGTAGGATCAGTAATCTTCACATCATTTTGAACTAGTTCTGAGCATATCTGGGAGTTTCCTCCTAGGTTTCTAACATAGCTAAAGAAGGCCTTATGATTGTCTTTTGAGTCTTTAGCTATTTTTCTCTCGAAATTTGCTTTGGATGATTTTATGAGAGCTCTTAGTTTTTTACTTATAGTGATCAAGGGTGTCTTACCTTTTAAGGATTTTGCTCTATCTTGTAGTAGCTTCCTCCTTTTGTTGTAGAGTTTGTTTATGGCTGGGGTCCACCAGACTGGACGCTTGCCTTTGGTACAAGGAGTCTTTGTTTTGCTTGGGATTGCCTTATCCATGCAGTCCTGCAGGTGCTGGTAGAAGGCATTTGTAAGTGATTCAGCGGCATGAGTACTGTTTTCCGCCAGTTCGGGGGCCTTAAAGGAGACCACACTAGTCTTTAGAAGTGTGAAGTCGGCTTTTGAGAACTTCTTTATTGTGGTTTTTTTTATTTCAGGGGGGGTGGGATGAGGACCTCTAGCGAGATTAGTTTGTGATCTGATCTCACCAGTGAGGGGTATACTTCCGGTGTTGAACATTGTGCTCCCATGTTCGTGATGATGAGATCAAGTATGTTATCTCCTCTTGTGGGGATGGTGACTAGTTGTTCCATGGCATTTGAGTTTATGAATTCCAGGAACTTTTGGGCTAGGGTGTTTGGGCTTGAGTAGTGTTCCCAGTCTATATTAGGGTAATTGAAGTCACCTAGTATGATGGTGTTTGGTGATACATTTATCCCTCTAGTGTTTTCAGGAAGGCCATGTGAGGTTCCTGAGTTTGTGAGGGTGGCCTGTAACATGCTACAATTTGCAGAGCAGTCTTGCCTACGGTTAATTGCACCTGGATGGTCTCCGATGCATCATGCGTTGCCACCAGTCTTGAGGTGTGGGTGTCCTTGATGAATATGGATACCCCTCCTCCTTTCTTGGTATTGTCCGGATTTTGGGGCCGGAACGCATGATATGAGGTAAAACCTGATAGCGCTGGGGTGCTCTCAGGAGCCTTGAACCAGTACAAGGATCTTGAGTACTTTGATAATATTTGGATAGTGTTAGAACATGGGTCCTGGGTGTTCTGACAGGGAACACTATTTGACCCTGGGTTATGAATATTCTGCTGATAATTGAACACTGCCTGGATTCTGAATATTTTGATGATACATGAACAGTATTGGAACGTGGACCCTAACTATTGTAATGGTTCTTGAGTATTTTGATGGTGTCACAACAGTATCTGGACCTAGATTTTGGGTATTCTGATGACACCTGAATATCAGTATTGAATCCTGATTGTACTGATGGTACAGGTCAGTACCACACGCTGTATCTTGAGCATTCTTATGGCACCTAAACAGTATCAAAACCATCATTCTGAGTATTCTGACAACATATGGACAATGCCAAAAGAGCATCCTGAGCATTCTGATGGTACATGAACAGTAGCTAACTGGGCTCATGAATATTATGATGTTAACTGAGCAGTAGCAGAACTTGGCTCATGAGTATTTTAATGACACCTCAGCAGTATCAGTACATTGGTCATGAGTATTGATTTGGTACCAGAATATTATAGAACCCAGATTGCCAGGTATGCTGATGGTACCTGAAAAGTATCAGAACCTGTATCCTGAGTATTCTCATGGCAACTGAACAATATCTGAGCTGGTTCTGAGCATTTTCATGATACCTGCACTGTATCAGTTCCCGGATTCTGCATAAAGAAAAGGTAATTGGGCAGTAACCTTTTAATCTTATTGCATCTAAACAGCATCAGAAACTAGCTCTTGAGTATTCCAGTGGTACCCGGATAGTAAGAATACTTATCATAATATGATTCCTGAAGATTCTGAAGGCCCCTGAAAAGGATTTAGAATCTGGACACTAGATATTGTGGTGGTATCTGAACCATATCAGTAACTGGGTCTTAAGTATTGTAATGTTACCTGAACTTCATATTCAGTTTCAAGTGTTTGAGCCCAAGCTCTGTACAAAGTAAAATAAGACAAACAGTAATGCAAATAATATAACAGTAGAAAATTCTTATCAATAGAATAAAGAAAATAATAAATAAATACAAAACATCAATTGTAATTAGCACCTGGGTACTGAGTATTTTAATGGAAACTGACCAAAATCAGTACCTATGACTTAAGTATTTTGATGGTAACCCAGCAATATTAAAACCTGGGTCCTGAATCCTGTGATTGCACATGATCAATATTTAAAACTGTTTTTTAAGCATTCGATTTCAACCTCTTATAGGTTCATAGACGGTTACTAAGCTAATGGACCTAGAGCCCTTACAGGCCTAGCCATACTTATCCCGAGTTGCTCCAATTGTCAGTGGTTAGGTGAGTGAAGCTCACAGAGGTAAGGGTCTATGGTAGTTAATACTAACTTCCTCTGTCCAGGAGGGACATGGGCAACACCCCAGGAGTGAATTTGCGGTCACCCATCCATTGATCTAGGTTGCATTTGAAGATGGTCAGGGATGGACTGTTTCAAGTGAATTGGAAGCTTGTTCCAGAGAAGTGGCAGTCTCTACAAGATGCATCTATCTCTCCAGCATGACCTGTTCATTTCAGAGGCTAGGTTAAGATCCCTGGAGCAAGTGACTCTCCCACAGTTTGATTTACGAATGTGTAGCATTGCCATCAAGGCCAGGTCACAGACTGCCTGTAAGCCAGGCACAGATCACCCCTTAGCAACCTGTAGGAGACAGAATACAGTGAAAGGGTCTTTCTGCAAAAGACTTGTTTTGTGTACCCTGTAATTTCTTGATGAGAAACCTCTGTGGCCTCTCCAGTTGTTGCAGGTGTTGGGTGAGGTACATGCAAAAGGGAGCATTGTACTCAATTATTGGTCTGATAAGGGCCTAGTATAATGAAATTATAACATTCTCAGATCTAGATGTGATGCCTTTATTTATAAGATGTGCCACATAGAAGGATTTCCTTACTACTGTGGATATGTGGTGGTCAAAGTTAAGATTGCTATCAACCTGAGTACCCAGATCACATACCACTGGGTCTACACTTAGGGGGGTTGTGTCTATAATGCAATTATCAGGGACGTCAGCTTTTCCAAAGGGAATAATAATGCATTTTTTGCATTTAGCTTTAATCCATGGCTTTGTCTGCGTTAACCCTGTCTGCAGTATATTAACATCACTGGGGGACTCAGTGATTGATCCCAATTTGCAATCATCAGCAAACTTGGTCAGCTACATGCCTTCTAAGTTTGCCTGGACTTGGGAGAAATAAATTCAAAATAGTAAGGGGCCCAACACAGAACCCTGTGGTATGCCATTGGTGACTGGTCTTTTTCTGAAGAGATTTCAAGCCTGCATAAACTAAAGCACTGCTGGTGAGTCCCTACTGGGTGAGGAAAGTAAACCTATATTTTCTTGTTTGTAAGTGATAAAGCTGCATTCTGTTTTGCCTGCTCCATTTTGTTTTATGTTTTAATAAATCCGCTTGGCCTGGTGATTTGTTCTATGTGAGAGATAGACACTTAAATTAGTTAGACTGCACACTTCACTTGTTTTTTCACTGGTATCAATTATCAAGGTAGGTCTTGAATATACTGATGGTGTCTGAATCATATCAAAACCAAGGTTCTGGTTATTCTCATGGTGCCTGAGAAGTACCAGTACCTTGGACCTGAATATTCTGGTAGCACATGAACAGTATACATGGGCCTGTGTAATCCGTTGGTATCCAAATAATATCAGAATACGTATCTTGCATATTCTGATGGCGCATTAACAGTATCTGAGGTTGATTTCTCAGTAGTCTGATGGTACCAGAACAGTATCTGATACTGTTCAGATTCCTTCTGAAAATTGAGGCAACAGGATCAGTTCATGGGTGCTTGGCATACTGACGGTAATGGACAACACCACTGTCTGGCCCAATGCGATCTAATGATATTTATTAGCATCAGTACCTGGGTCTTGGGAATTCTGAATGTTCCCGAACAGTATAAGAGTCTGGTCCTAAATATGCTGATGATATCAGAGCACTATTAGAACTCAGGTCTTATGCACACTGCCCATAGCTAAACAGTATTAGTAACTTGGTCCTGAACACCCTGATGGTTACTGAATAAAATCAATACCTGGTTCTGAGTATTCTGAAGGTATCTGACTGTATCAGATTCTGCATCATGATTATTTTGATAATACCTGCATAATATCTGAACACAATATCTTAGTATTATGATGTTACACAAACAGTATCTAAATCTAGGCCGTAAGAATTGTGATGGTACCAGAACAGTTTGTGAATATTGGTATTTAGAATTCTTATGGTATCTGAAGAGTCCATGGTTTGTGATTATAGAGTTGGTGTCAGTCAGCATCGTTACATGGACCTTCAGTTTTCTGATAACACCTGAGCAGCATCTAAACTGTGGTCTGAAAATGTTGATGGTACCTGAACATTATCAGTATCCATGGTCTGAATAATCTGATGTAACAAGATAGTATTGCTACCTGAGTTCTTATTGTTATGGTATCTTAATAGTATTAATTATTGGGGCTTGAGCATTATTATGGTACCTGAACAGTATCAGTACCTAAGTCATGAGTATAACTTATGGAACTGGATGATATTTCTGAGTTCAACAAATGCTGATGCTATTTAAACAGCATTAATATTTGGGTCCTCAGCGTTCATAAGGTGCCTGAACAATAATATGCACCTTGACTGTAAGGTAACTCCAACCCTTATATTTCTTCTTGCCCCACTTATTTATGCTTTAATGGTCTTTATTTATGCATTTTTTTGCTCTTTTTGTCCCAGGTGTGGCCAATCTGCCCATTCACTCCCCATTACTAGGGTGCAGATCAACTGGGAGGAGCCACCATTTAAACAGCCATAAGGAGTAGTTTGAACTTTTTCGGTTAATTCCAACTCCCCCTGATGCACCCAGTGAAGGTCTGGGAGAAGACTTGTAATAGACTGACCATACAGGATGCTGTGTAACTACTGCAAGGAGCATTCCCTCTAAGCATGCTTGTCCCTTCCCCAAAGCACTTGGTGTGGTTTCTTTGGTCTCCAATAAAGAAATTACATTGTTTTGTGTGCTTTCAAGTGTGAGCCATCCTCTCCACCCCCTGACAGAAGCAAGCTAGCCACACTCCTTCACTCTTTCCACTCCCTGCCTGGTCTGCTTGGCCCCTCCAGTACCAGGGCCGTTAATCGAACCCCAATTTCCAAGATTGCACTTCGGGCACCATCCCACTTCTCCATTATTTCTGCCATATTTGTTGTCTTGTCTAGTTTTCACATGTTGATATCATTATTTTATTATACCTGGTGTCTAGGTTTTGGCACTTAAATACATTTGTAAGTGAATTTTGAATGTAAATTTGAGTACTGTGATGGTATCTGAACAGTATTAATAAATGGGTCATGAAACTTCTGATAGTACTTATCTTTTCTGAGTATTATAATGATACATAGGCCATATGAAAACACAGGTCATAAGTACTTTGAGGATACCTGAAATGTATTTGTACCTGGATCCTCAACATTCTTCTGGTATCTGAAGAATATCATTATCTATGTGTGGAGTGCACTCATGGCACCAGATGGTATTGCCACCTGGTTCCTTAGCAATGAGCACTGTGATGATACCTGAACAGCATCAGTACTTGGGTCCTGAGTATTTATAGTTGCTCTTTGGCATTATCAATGCCTCGGTCAAGAAAATTCTGATGGTACCCAAATTATATCCGTACCGAGATCTAAAGTATTCTGATGATCTTTGAAGAGTATCATAACATGGTTCCTGAATATTCAGAAGGAAAATTAATAATATTTTGAAAATGAATCCTGGGTACTCAGATGTATTTTAAACCATATCATAAAACTGGGTCCTGTGCGTTTTGAAAATACTTAGACAATACTACAACCAGTTCTCTAGAATTCTGATAGCACCTGAATATCAGAAACTGGGTCCTGAGAATTCTGATATTCCCTGAACAGTATCAGGTTCCTGGCTGTTCCAATGACATTTCAATAGTATCTGAACTTGGGTGCTGAGTATTCTGATACCTGAATAGCATCAGTCCCTGATATCAGTACACTGGCCCCAGGTTTACATGGTGCCTGATCATTTACCTGGATGCCCAATACACAGCAGTAAACATGTCCTTGTGGAGACTCTCCTTAAACTATTTAACCTGAGCTTAGCTACAGGATGTGTCCTCAAAGTTCAGCAAACTGTACTTTTATGTCTCTACACAAGGGCAGTCCCACTAGTGACCACAGAGACCCTTCAGCTAAACTAGGCTCCCTATTGAAATGTTGGCATTCAAAATGCCAAGTGCCAACAAGCCGAAAAAAAGAAAAAAAAAAAAAAACAGAAAAAGAGTGAATCTTGAAGATCTTTCTTCTTTTTGAAACTTATTTTTTGTACGGGGGCAAGGCCCCTGTACTGCCACAGCACTCTAAACTTTTTTATATATCAACTCTGAGATTTCCATACCTCGGAGAAAGAGGAATTTTCCAAGAAAAAGCCATCTCAGACATAGTATATGTAAGTCTGTTTTAGCCATTCAGTCTGTGCGTCAGGACTCACTCTAGCCTGATATGCAAAGCCATGGAACACAATACATCTGAGCTCATAAACTATGACATCAAAAACCATATCAAGCTACACCCACATCAGTCTGGTTTGTCAAAGACCGATACTGCTTACTTAGTTAACTTCTTTGAGAATGTCACATTAGCTGCTGACACTGGTCACTCCATTCACACAGCTTATTTGGATTTGACAAAAGCATAAATCAGCTAAGGGCCTTAAAACTAGATCCATATGGAATGGGATAGGCTGAAAAGTTGAACCCAAACTGTTAAGGTGAAAGGCACCTCCTCAGAAAGTATGAAGGTAACTAGTGGTGTGCCCCAGGGATCACTACTGGGAAGCCATATTTTCCATATCTATTTCACCAATTTACAGCCCAGGAATCAGAACCATTGGTTACTAAGTTTGCATTTGACTGCAAATCAGGCATTATCATCAAGTCTTACTTTGATAACCATTCATTAAAGCAAGAACTAGCCCTCAGAAACAAGTGGTGTATGGAAAAAGGTCTAAAATGAAATGTAAAAAGTGAAATATTGTCTCATTTCGTAAGCATTTCTCTCCCCATGAGGTACCTTCTGCAGCGTACAATATTAACCTCATAGATGCATTACAGAAAGATTGTAGGGTGGCCATTCTTGAGGAAAAGGTTTTCTGTTCCTCTGCAGACATGGGCTCTGGGGCAGAATTAGAGAGTTCCTTTAGTAAGTTCCTCTGTAATCTGATGAAGTGTGCCAGGTAATTCATCGATCACAATGAGAAGATCGCTGACACATAGACCTGCTTCCTAAACCTGTCCAAAGCCCTAGACTACCTGTTAGAGAGATAGACAGTGGAGCGCTGTTCTGCTAGCTCCTTCTTGGTGGCTGCCACAACAACCACGGCATCTATGAAAATTACTTTCATCCAGTGCTGTCTATCTTTGGGGGCACTAAGAATTTTATCGGGTCACTTAGGAATAGGTTCTACTGAGTGTGGTTCTTTCCATTCCCTACAGGAGAGAAGATCTATAAGCTCATCCTGGGTGGGTGGGGCGTAACCCAAGATATAGATGGTCCACACCTGATGACTTCCAAAAACATTGATTCCACCTGGAAATGGTTTTGGGCAGACCAACCAGCTTTCTGGATCTCTAGGATTTCTACAAATGAGACACCTTCTGGTGGAGATCTAGGGGACCCTTTCTCCCACATCAATGTCAGTGTCTTCTCTGAGGGATTCCTGTGTGGAATCCAAGTGCCTCCTCTTGCATGTTCTCTTACAGGAAACCACCTCGGTGGGATGTTCCAGGGAGGCATTGGAAGGGACAGGGAGCTCCATAGGTGGAATTGTTTGGAAGCTCTTCTGGGCTGGCTGTCCCTGAGGTCAAGGATGTGAAGGCTCAGACACAAGATCCAGAGAAGGGATAGGGTACGGATATGAAGATGGGAGAGCAGACACTGCTCTTGACTGACAGAAGACCTTCTCCATCACCTTGAGGGCAGAGGAACCCAGAAAGACCAAGGAGAATCCCTTCAGAGCCAATGATCTTGGAGCAGACAACCTGACTCCCCCAATCCCCATCTCAACGGAGGAGTCAGAGCAGAGGTATCAAGCATTGAGGCTCCGACAGGAAGTGACAGCTCTGAAAACTTTGGAGTTGAAGTCAACCCCTTGGATCCAACGCCAATGCTTCAACTCCAAGAGCCATCATGCTCCAACAGGGTCAGAGGCAATCAGGTCACTGAAGTAGTCGGATTCAAAATAGGAAACATTATCGGATGTGATGTGTCAACTCTCGGAAACCCTAGGATCCATGGGCTCCAAAGTGGGTGGTCAGATTGGAGGAGTAATCACTGGAAGAAAGGCAGGTTGATTGCTCACGGGTCCGGTGGTGGACACAGCTGGTAAAACCCCTATCTGGATCTGCATTCTGAGGAATCTCATCATCATTCTATCCACCTGTGCTTCAGAAAGACTATGGAATGACCTAACAGAAGATGAAATGAAGGGTGGCCTGAAGAACTTCTTTGGAGTTTCTTGAAGAAAGGGTGACCGCAACCTAGGAGGCACCGGTTCTGGTGAAAATCTAGGAACACAGGGCTGAGGGGATGAGCTGTGGATTGCGTCAGATCTGAAGACTTTCGGATCCGATAATTTTAATATCTTCTTTAGAGGTTCTGAAGTAGATGACTGAGAAGGAATCCAGGCAGAAGAGCGCTTGCAGTGCTCCCTGGGCTCCTTGGCTTTTTGAGCCCCTGATGAAGTACCAGAAGTAGAAGCAGAAGCAGAAAGAAGGCCTTTCAAGATAAACTTATTCCTGTGAATGCTAAGGGTACTGGTATGGAAAGCAGCATAAATGTCACTTGAGGTATCCAAATGTGCTGGGCCTAGACAATAAATGCACTCCCTGTGGGCATCAGAGTTGGGGATCTTGTCCCAAAAGAAGTGCATTTTTTTTAAACCGGTGGGTTTTTCAGCCATACAGGTTACTGGAAAATAGACAAAAACAACAGCAACACGAGAAAAAAACTTCTTTTTTTTTATTGGAAAGGAAAGGGAGATGAAGAAAAATCTACTAACAATGGTAACAACAAGATATACCTGCTGGTATAACTAGAATAAAAGTATCACGATGCCAGGGCACTTCTATTGGCAAGGCTTGTAAAGGCCCCAGGGCCATTAGCCTAGTACACACTTATGAATCTATGAAGCTATGAACAAACACTACCAATGAGTTATTAAAGAAATGTAAAAGGGGAAGGAGGAAATATTCTGAAGATAGTAATTAGACTTTATATCATTCACGACCCCAATGGAGCTTGAGAATCCAAAACCCCCAACTGTCTTGAAGTGCGGCAAATGAGATCTGAGGTGTTGTGGGGGTCAGCGGCATTATGTGTAAGGGTGTAGCTTGAGATTCAAATCCTAGATTCTGTAGAAAGTGGCCAAGTCAGATCCAAGGGTCAGATCTGAATCCATTGGCTGAAGAACAAATGAAAATAACAATATCAGATCTAATATTAACTGTATATTATAAAATGTATTGTAATTGTATTCTGTCTGATTTTACTGATATTATACAACTGAAAAGATTTTGCTTGTACTGCATGTACTAGAGCTTTTCTCCCAGGGCCTCCTCTGAAAAGAGGCCTTTGTGCTCAGCCGGATTACCTCAGTCAACAAATGTAAATTAAATACTTATTTTTTTGATTAACTATTATATCATTACTCTTCTATGTATGTAGATTTATTTTTTTTTAATTTTGTATACTTGCCTTCTACTCAATATGGAAAATGGAGCATTTCTCCTGGGGCCTCCACTGAAAATGGGACCTGTGCCCACTCGGACTTTCCTGGAAAATAAAACCAATAAACAAATAAATAAACCCCCCCCCCTACTATTAGCAGGGAGCATGTCATACCAGCAATCACTAAGTCCAATAACACAACCTCAATGGACCCAGACAATATCCCAGTTTGCCTCTTTTTTAATTTCTCCAAGACTTTTGGGTTTCTAATACCATGACAGGAATGGACTCCATTTCTAAGTCAAAGTATGATTAAAGATCATGAAATTAATATTGTTTCAATCTTTGATGTTAGCCCGAAGTGCTGTTTGCAGCGCCTGCAGTGTGCCCAGTAAAGACTCCTTCTGCAATTCGTATAGTTACATGTATCGGTAACATATCTAAATACGATTGTAGATTCTTTTTTGTAAGACCCGTTGCTCCTACTATTGTGTCTGGGTATCTTTTTCCACACTGCTGTCATTTCTGCTTGCGAATCCTGACATTTTATGATTTTGTGTCTGTACACAAGACACTGTAGTCACTGGGTGTAGTGATTTCAATGATCAATGCTCGCATCTGTCTTTTGAACTGTTGGTAATGGGTGAGCCCACGTGTTGTAGACTTCATCGTTTTCTGTGATGCTTTGTGGCTCATGTTTCCAGTGATTTTCAGCTACTTCAATGTTATAATGTTTGCACAATCCCCAGTGCAACAGTCTTGCCAGATTATTATGCCTTTCAGTATACAGTCCTTCTGCCATTAGTATATCACAACCAGCAACAAGGTGTGCGACTGTTTCCAATTCTGTTTTACAAAACCTACATTTGTCTGTTTCTCCCACATATTCAATGGACTTGGTAAAACGTGTACATAGTTGGTTTGAATTCTCCTCTCCGTAACCATTCCTGCACTGGATCCTGTCCTGATCAGCATCAGGTTGTTCCAGGAGTTTTCTGTACTTGCAATTATATTTATGCATTTTCAATATTTCCTGCCTTCTCATCTGATCCTTCACCTTATATTCTTTCTTTCTTTCTTTCTTTTTATTTGGCACATTCAGTTGCTGCCTGATTTTCTGTCTACTTCTGGTTTGATTTCCATTCCCACTTGATACTGATATGCTTCTGCTAGACTAAGCAGGGAAGTCACCTTAGATTTATTCTCCCCATGTTTCAAAACTTTCACTATGTTTGGGTCTTGAGGTCAGCAAATATGTATGCAGTCCCACGACTGCAGATCTATACATGTAATCAATTTCAAGGAGGCCCACCTCTCTGTCGGAACAGGGAATATATAATATTGTTAAGCACTGATTTTTATAAATCATTTGATGAGCATGAAGCATCCTTCTTGTTTTCCTGTCTAATCTATCCAACAGCTTTTGAGGCCAGTCAGTCACACCAAAACTGTAAGTTAGGACAAGAAGAGCAAATTGGTTTATAGCTTGAAAAATAACCAAGTAAGGATCTGCAACACGCTGTCGTCCCAAAACGAAATAGCAGCAACAACCACAAGCCGTTCAGCAAAAACTAGCGTCTTTATTGTAAAAAGACATGGAAAACACGAGTAACTTAGCGCTTTCTCCCTTATCAAAAGGGCATCATCAGAGTTGTATAACCATAGAAATCAAATGAATTTAAATACCAAAACGTAACACACACACCTCCTTCTTAAACCAATCATCAGCATGTAATGATAAACATTGGAAATACTAGCTCATATCCTTTTTAGTAAAACAGTGCCAGTTTAAAAACGAATGAATAAAGAAAAAATGCATAAATTGTATGAATAATATAAAATGCATAAATTCTACCATAACAATTTTTATCAAATACTGTTAATATAATGAAACAAAAAATTTAAAAATAATAATAATAACAATATGCAAAAGTCAGTTTGTTCATATTAACTGTGCTCTCAATTTTAACATACTAGATAAGGAAACATGTTCATTGATACCTGGTGGTCTAGATGCATTGAGCCTGAGCTGCCACAGGCACTCCTTTACCTCAAGCAAAATTTTATCGTCGCCACCATTGTCCCTATGTGGAATCCTATCAATTATAAAAAATAAAAATCTCTTAAAATCCTTACATGTCCTACTGTGCATATATAATGCATTCGTAGTTTTTCTATTTCTAATGTCCCTAACATGTTCCAGAATTCTAAGCCTCAATTTCCTAGTGGTTTTACCCACATAGAAAGAAGTGCAAGTTAAGCAGGTGGCTAAATAAACCACCATCTTGGTGTTACAATTTACATGACCTGGACTAGGAATGGTTCTATTGTAATTGTGTACTGTCACATATGGTCCATTGTTGATGTATTTACAGGTGCTACAAAACCCACATTTGTTCATCATGCAGTGTCTGAAAGAACGCTGCAAGTCAGCACTCTCCATAAGTTCTTTTAAATTCCTGCCTCTACTAAATGTAAATGATGGTAAGGCCCCTATTACATTAATGGTCTCCATTGATAGTGTCCCTACCCATACATCCTGAACAGTGCGCATAATATTATAACTGTCCTCATTGTATGGCAAAATCATAGAGTGACTAGACTTTTTGAGTTTCTCCTTGTTGTTCGTGACTGTTAACCCTGCTGTCAAAATGGGTTTATAAATAGTGTGTCTCTTCACAGCAACCTCATCCCTGGTCGCACTCAAAATGTCATACGGATATCCTCTTTCTTGTAACATGTCAATCAACCTAGTTATTTCACTGTTAAAAAGCCTGTCTTCACTGATTAACCTAGATAGTCTTACCATCTGTCCTTTTATAATATTCTTTTTTTGGAAATAGGGGTGACAACTCTCAAAGTGGAGGAAGGAATTGGAGTAGGTTTTTTTACGAAATATACTGGAAATAAGTGTCTTGTTTATCGTGTCTTTCATTAGCATAATGTCAAGAAATTCACATCTTTCTCTTTGTATATTGTATGTAAACTTTAGAAAAGATGTACTATTGTTCAAGGTTTCAACAAATTCAACAATATCGTCTTCATCACCCCTCCAGAAAATCAATATATCATCCAAAAAGCGTACATATAATGCTATGTCTTTTTGGAATCTGGAGGTGGTAACAACATCCTTTTCCCAATCAATTAAGACCAAGTTAGCATACAATGGGGCACATTTTGCCCCCATTGCCACACCTGTAATTTGCTTATAATAGTCCCCCTCAAAATAAATAAAGTTATTATTGAGGACCATTTCCAAAAGGTCCACCAATAAATGCTGTTTCACTGTGTGAAGAGTAGAAAGTTTGCCTACACTATTCTTGAACATTTTCAAACCTATATCATTAGGAATTACCGAAAATAAATTGATAACATCAATAGTTAAAAAGATGTATTTATCATCCCACAAGGTATTCCTAATAATGTCCAAACAATGCCAAGAATCCTTAATGACTTGGGGGGCTTTTTCACATATATCTTTACAATGGAAATCAATAAATGCAGCCAGTGTTTCTGTTTTAGACTTTCTTGCTGAAACTATAGGACGAAAGGGGGGGTTTTCCATAGATTTATGAATCTTAGGTATACCAAATATGGAGGGAATGACAGGTGAATTCACAACTAAAAATTCATATTCATCCTTGTCTAAAATTCCCTCCATAAACCATTCGTAAATCTGCCACTCCAATGTCGTGTATGCTTTATAAACATCATATTTAGAAACTCTCAGATAAGTATTGGTATCGTTGAGTAGTTCCTGCATACTACTGCTGTAATCAATGGATGACATAATGACAACCCCCCCTCCCTTATCTGGCTTCATAACTCTATAAACATTTTTCGAGATTAATTCCTGTAAACAAAACCTTTCCCCTTGCGTAAGGTTATCTTTGTAGGCAAGGTTAGACTTAAAATGTCTCCTCAAGAAAGTTTCGCAAATTTGTTCAAACAAATAAATATTCGAATTAGAGGGGGGAATAAATGTACTCTTCCTCTTAAGTTGAGGGGTGTAATACATAACCTGGCCACCCTGCTTTGCAAAATACATTTTTAAATTTAGTTCTCTGGAAAAAAGTTTTAAGGACATCAAGATTTTTGCTATATCATGTTTAAAAGAAGGGACAAATGAAAATCCTTTAACAAACAAACTAATAAAATCATCACTAAGTACCATGTCACTGTAGTTGTAAATGCAAAAATTACCCTTCCTAGTAACAATACATTGTTCTTCAATTTCAGTTTCGCAAATTTGTTCAAACAAATAAATATTCGAATTAGAGGGGGGAATAAATGTACTCTTCCTCTTAAGTTGAGGGGTGTAATACATAACCTGGCCACCCTGCTTTGCAAAATACATTTTTAAATTTAGTTCTCTGGAAAAAAGTTTTAAGGACATCAAGATTTTTGCTATATCATGTTTAAAAGAAGGGACAAATGAAAATCCTTTAACAAACAAACTAATAAAATCATCACTAAGTACCATGTCACTGTAGTTGTAAATGCAAAAATTACCCTTCCTAGTAACAATACATTGTTCTTCAATTTCAGTGTTTAACAATTCTGCGCTTTGTCCAGCAGGGTCAGGGTTAATATCTATACCAACATTATTATTACTACAATTAGACATGGTAAGAGTCTCTACTGTTTCCAAAAAACAGTTTACAGCATTGTCATTGTATGACAAACAATAACATAAATTTCCTTCATTAGTCTGTAAAGAGTCACTGTTTTTGTCAATAAAAACATCCAGTCCATTTAATTGTATTGTCTCCTCCAGTTCTGTCCGTTCTGTCTGTTGGACATGTCGGTTGTTCTGCCCCTGCTGGAGTAAGCTCCCCTGTTCGTAAATTGTCTTTCCCGAATCCGTTCGGAACGCCTTACTGGCTGGGGCTCTAAAAAAACATCATCCTGCTCTTCAACTACAGCCGTCTCAGTATCCACATTGTCATCATACGTGTTAACTGAATTAGATGCATAGTGTCTTGTGTGTACATTAGATCTTTCACATAACAATTTATATGATTTAAAGTGGGCATAAGCTTTTTTCTCTGCATAGTCACATTTATCTCTATTAAGTTTGCTTAATTTTACATCAAGCCCTTTGTTGACAAACCTTTCTGCCTCACTTAAAATGTGTTCGTACTTTTGTTTGTTGAATTCAAACATAAGGTCTTTTGTTATGTTACTGTTCAATAACACAAGCTCTTCTTTGTATTTAATTAACTTATCATTGTTATTACGAATGATTAACTTCATAAGTTCTATACCTGCATTGTCAAACAGTTGAAGAAGTTCATCAAACGTTTCCGTTCCCAATTCAAATCCCATAGGAAGTCGAAATACCTGCAAACCCTTAGGCACTTGTTTGAGTTCAATAGATCTTTCTAAAAATGCGTTGTCCATTTGAAGCGACTTAAAATGCCGTAGTACCTTATCGAACTGGGTAAATTGTTCTTTTAAGGAACCAACTCCAACTGCCTTGGCTCGAACTGGAACTTCTTCGTTGACAATAATCCTCGGCGGCTCAAACACAGATGAAAAACACAGTTTAGAATGGTTACGAATAACCTTAGGTGAGTTCTGTTGAACCCCACCTACCGATGCATTAGTAGCAGATCCGGCGTCACAATTGGCGCCAAAATTCAAAGCGCTCGTGGACGGAGGAGTATGCAAAGTGTAAATGTCCACCAATGAATCCATAAGTGTAACATCCAAGTTGGCGCTTGGGCCTTCCGAAGTTCCATTGTTATCTGTGCCACTATTCTTATTTGTCAGTGTCTTAATCAATTTGTGGGTGATATCCACATATTGTAACATAAGCTGCTCCATATTGCTCACCAATGGACTCCAGCCTCACACAGTTCCCGACTCGGCAGCCAGTAAATATAATACAGCTCTCAATCACTCCATGGTCTTGAAAAATAACCAAGTAAGGATCTGCAACACGCTGTCATCCCAAAACGAAATAGCAGCAACAACCACAAGCCGTTCAGCAAAAACTATTTAAATTTATTGTAAAAAGACATGGAAAACACGAGTAACTTAGCGCTTTCTCCCTTATCAAAAGGGCATCATCAGAGTTATACAACCATAGAAGTCAATGAATTTAAATACCAAAACGTAACACACACACCTCCTTATTAAACCAATCATCAGCATGTAATGATGAACATTGGAAATGCTAGCTCATATCCTTTTTAGTAAAACAATGCCAGTTTAAAAACGAATGAATAAATAAAAAAATGCATAAATTGTATGAATAATATAAAGTACATAAAATCTACAATAACAATTTTTATCAAATACTGTTGATGTAATGAAACAAAAATTAAGAAATAATAATAATAACAATATACAAAAGTCAATTTGTTCATATTAACTGTGCTCTCAATTTTAACATACTAGATAAGGAAACATGTTCATTAATACCTGGTGGTCTAGATGCATTGAGCCTGAGCTGCCACAGGCACTCCTTTACCTCAAGCAAAATTTTATCGTCACCACCATTGTCCCTATGTGGAATCCTATCAATTATAAAAAATAAAAATCTCTTAAAATCCTTACATGTCCTACTGTGCATATATAGTGCATTCGTAGTTTTTCTATTTCTAATGTCCCTAACATGTTCCAGAATTCTAAGCCTCAATTTCCTAGTGGTTTTACCCACATAGAAAGAAGAGCAAATTGATTTATAGCTTGTACTTTGTTCCTAGATGTCAATGCTGCTTTCAGGATATAGTTAAGTCTTCTAAAATATTCCTTACTGAGTTTTATTCACATTTGTTCATGTTTTATTGTTGATCCTTCATCATTTTCCAAATATTTATACACTCCATCTTGCGCAAGTTCTTTTATATAACATTCTTGTCCCAAACAGATGTTTTCCTGGTACTGCAGTTTTCCTGCTTTAAAGGTTGCTTTTGCACATTTATCAAGACCAAATGACAGTCTTATATCATCTGAAAAAGTTTTGACTACTTGCAGTTGTGCTTTCAGTTCCTCATCTGATGAGCTATACAGTTTTAAATAATCTACAAAGAGAAGATGAAAAGTCTTTACACTTTGTTGCTTTCTGGGAGCCAAATTGTATCTATGACCTAATCTGTTAAGACGACATATTAATGGGTTAAGGCAAGGCAAAAAAGCAGTGGTAAGAGAGAGTCACCCTGGAATATCCCCCTTTGAATTTATATCTCTGGAATAATATTTTTTCTTTTATCATGGTTTAACTGCCAAATGGTTTGCCACTGTTTCAAGGTCGCTGTGACGTAGGATATCAGTGTAGCATGTATCTTATACATTTTAAGCATTATTTTATGCATCAATGTGGCATACTGTCAAATGCTTTTTTGTAGTCTATCCATGCCATACTTAGATTATTCCCCTTTTTACAGTTCTGTACTATTACTTTATTTAACTACATAGCTTGAAACATGACCTATCAAGACCACTTGAGTCACTTTTCAACTTCAGCCTTAAAACAGGCTATGTACCATATGAATGAAGGGCTGTAACAGTTATCCCACCACACAAGGGAGTACCTTCAACTGACCCCGGAAACTACAGACCCATTAGTCTGACTAGTCTACTGTGCAAAACCATGGAACAAATTATTGTGGAAATGATCGACACTGGCAGCCAACAGACACTGAACCCATCCTAGTTTGTTTTTTTCAAAGGAAGATCATGCCTACTTAAACTTGTAGACTTCTTTGAGAAAGTCACCAAGGCAAAGAATGAGGGGAAAATGGTGCATACCGCTTACCTAGACCTGAATAAAGTATTTAATACAATACCCCACTCAGGTATTGTTGAAAAACTCACCAAACTAGGCATAAATCCCCTACATAACTCTTAGGATCATCAGCTGGCTCACAGATAAGGCTCAAGAGATCAGGACTGATGAGACCACCTCCAACAAGAAACCAGACACAAGCAGAGTACCTCAGGGCTCAGTGCTGAACCCACTACTGTTTGGAATCTACTTCTCGAAAGTCAAGGCTAATGTCAGTGGCCTCTGGCTTACCAAGTTTGCAAATCACTGCAAATTAGGAGCTATCATAGATTCTTCCCACGACACTAACATCCTGCAAGAGGGTCTAACACAGACAAATGACTGCTGTCGAAACCACAGATTAAAACTGAATGTCAAGATAAGCATTACAATGTCTTTTGGGAAGTCCACCTAATTTAATTACTTTATCAATAAGACACCCGTAAGAGTTAAACCAGTAGTTAGGGATCTGGGAACATATAAAAACAGTAATCTGGACTTTGACCAACATGTAACCATGGTAGTAAGAAAATCATTCCATGTCGCCCAAATTATAAGCAAGGGTATGGCATTCAGGTCCAAAGAAGCTATATTACCACTTTACTCATCCCTAATCAGACCCATCACAGAGTACAATGCCCCCTTCATCATGTACCTGACCAGACATATGCAACAGTTGGGTATTGACACATTGCCTTATACAGATCGCCTTAAAGCCCTATCTATATACATGCTCTCCTACAGGTTACTGAGATGCGATCTATGCCTGGCATATAAGGCATCCCCAGATTCATCCCTGATCGAACCTTTGCATATCTGCAAAACTGATAGCACAGGAAACACTAGATCCAAGGACGTAAACTTTGCTTGTGACATAAATAGAACATGCTGGCCAGAACGATGTGTCTCAAAGGTTCCTCACACTCTGAAACAGCCTCCTCATCCATGTGAAGCAGAGTCCATCCTTAACCTTATTCAAATGTAATCTTGACCACCAGAAGGGAAATAAATTATTCACCCCTGGTCTGGCCCCATGTCTCTGACAGACAGAGGCCAACATTAAATGTTCCCTAACTAACATAACCCACCACTAAACCTTTAGCAACCTCCTAACTAACATATCCTTCCAAATAAACACCCATGTTACATGGGGACACAATTGGGTTGGGTTGCACAGCTAGGCTTATAAAGGCGCTGATGGTCATTAGCCTAGTATGTACATATGAACCTATGAACATACATATACATTCTGAGAGAAATACTGAAACACATATGAATCTATGAGCATACATACTACAGTTCTGAGAGAAATACTGAACGTTTCCCCAGAAACAGTAAAAACAAACATTTGTCAAAAATAAAAGTCCAACATAAACTGCTAGATGCAAAAATGCCCCACGTGCATTGCTGTAAACACTGATAAAAATAAAATATTAAAATTACTTTTTTTAAATTAAACATAAAAATTTAAATACAATAATAAATTTAACAATAAAGTAATAGGAAGTGGATCCCCAAAATGGTTTTATCAAAAAGTAGGATGGAAAGATCAGCACTGGAGTCTGCGAAGAGTCAGAGGACTTTCTTTTGTAGATGTCAGAAAAAGACTGAACACTCACTTCTTGTGACAGCTAAAGGCTTCCCTCTCATGATATACTCAGCCAATCAACTGTCACAGGAGGCCAGGGAGGGGTTTGCAAGTGTTTGTAAGCTGGCCAATAACCAAAAAAGCCACTGAGGCAGTTGGAATGATGGACATACAGAGTGACACCTTAGTATCCTTCAAATTAAACTTGGATAATTGGATGTTTACCCATAAATTTACCTTGCAACTGACCTGTTTTGCCCTTTTTGAGAAGGGGGCTACAGCATGAAGGTAAGCATTGTCAAGGTGTAAATGGTATTGTGACTAAATTGCCTGTATTTCCTATGATCCTATGATGATGGACAACATCAGTGTCTCAGTCCTGAGTATTCTGAAGGTATTAACCAGTATCATTACTTGTATCCAGAATATTCTGGTGTTACTGAAACATATCAGAACCTGTGTTCTGATTATTCTGAGGGTACCTAAGCAGCATCGTAACATGGGTCCTGAGCATTCTAATGATAATTGAACACTACTAGTACCACGGTCTTGAATCCATTGCAACTGGACAGTATCACTATTCCGGTCCTTTTTATTCTGATGTACTAGACTGTATCAGCTGCTAGGTCATGAGTATTCTGATAGTACATGAACAGGTTTAGAAAAGGAGTCCTGCGTATTGGTACCTGTACAGTATCAGCACCTGTTTGCTGAATAGCCTGACAGTGCATGAAAAGTTGCAGTACTTGGTCTTCACATTTTCATGGCACCTGGACAGTATCCTTAACTGAGTCTTGAACATTCTGATGGTACATAAACAGAATCAGTGCTTGGATCATGAATATTAAAACATGAGACACGGGACAACTGTACTCAAAGATGATTGTGGAGGGAAAGTTTTATCTAGAGTACAATAATTTCTTGCTTGATGTCCAGCATACATGAACCCCAATGGTAAGTGACAAATGTGTCTTAGAGGTAACCAGAAAGACATTGGCAGCATTGACCAGAGCAGAACTGGTGTCTTCACACTGCAGTGCCATAGTGACCTGTCACTGAGTACATGAACTGAAAAACAAGTAAGGAGGGAGATTATAAAACATGAACACAATATAATGTCTGTGAGCTGGACACCCTCAAAGGACAGTAATAAAATGGAGCCGCTTTCCTCTGAAAATGAATAAAGGATTGGGTATCCATAATGATAGTGAGCTGCACCTGCTGAAGTGAAATTAAATCAAAGGGAGGGATGAAGATGCATCCAGAAACCTGAATAACTCACTACTGATACTGAGACAGAATGCATATGGAAAATGGTACAAAACATTTCGGTGCAAATGCCAACTTGGAGTAACACACCTGAAGCTCCAGTTAGCTTTGTGCAGTTGCAGTATCATAGCCTATGAAACTGCCTATTGAGGCATGATTATTGATACTTGAAAACTTTAGCCAACAACCCATCAAGTCTGTATTTATACAGACATGGCCATTTTAATAATTATTTATTTATTTATTTTATTTGTTTATCGGGTAATGTCCGACTGGGCATGAGGCCCATTTTCAGTGGAGGCCTGGGGAGAAACGCTCCATACATACAAACAGACAATATTAAACAATCAAACTGAACACATATTAATCGATAATGTACAAAGCAAGTCATTAAAAAAATTAGTTATATAACAATAATTAGCAAATAATTAACAAATAAATTAACAGATTTAACAAAAAATGGCACAGTTAGTGATAAAAACTGGCTGCATGAGTTAATAATGAGAACAGTGTGATACAGTAATTGCAAAATAGAAAAATGCAGTCTACATAACAGTTAAAGACAAAGCAGTATATGTGTATCCATTGCTAACTGAAACTGAGTGTAGAATCATGATAGCCTTCAGCAGTTAATAGTTGTAGCTGTGAGAATGAGCTAGTTTAGGGTAATGTAAGGGGGTAGTAGGTAGCTTAACCAGGACTATGGCAGGTGCAGAGCCAGTGTTTTGCTAGATGTTCCTTAAGAAGGTTTTTAAACCCATGAATGCTGGGGTTTTTAGCCATAGGTTGAGGAAGAGTGTTCTGCAGTTTGGCAATTTTATGGAAAAAAAGAGATGGTGCCTTGTGTGTTGTGGGCTTGGGTAATCTTTAACAATAGTTTATTTGAGAATCTTAGAGGTCTAGGATTGCTGTTGGGTTGGACTAGGTTGGTAAGTGCCAGGCAGTTGTTAGGTTTGTAAATTATATTGTGGGCTTTGGACAGTTGGATAAATGTTAGAAGGTTTGGTAGTTCTAACTATTTAAGTTGGGAGAGTACAGAGCAGTGGTGGGTTCTGTAAGGGTGGCCTGTGGCAAACTTGGCGATTTTGTTGTAGTGTGATTCCAGATTATTTAGGTCAGATTTACAAATGTTTGTAAATACTAGGGAGCCGTAGAGGAGGGTGGAGAGTAGATGTGTGTGGGGAGTGGCTAGTCTGGCATTGTCTGTAAGGTAAGGTTTAATTCTGTAAAGGGTGCCAAGTTTGGAGTGGACTTTTTTGATGGTGAGGGAGATGTGGGTGTCAAACCTTAGGTCATCATCAATTGCGACACCTAGAAGTTAAGCTTGGATGATGGGATCTATTTCGGTTCCATTTGTGGAAAGGATAGAAAGTGGAGTCAGACATGTTTTGGGTTTATTGTAATTGAAGACAATTAACTTGGGTTTGTTGGGGTTAAATATGAATTGATGGCTAGTGAGGTAGTTTTCTATGTCCTGGAAAGATTTTTGCATTTTTGTTTGTAGGTCCTGGTGGATGGGGGCTGCGCAGATTAATGTAGAGTCATTGGCATATTGGACTATGGAGGCTAGTTGGGTTGAAGAGCTGAGGTTGTTAGTAAAAATTGTAAAGAGAAGGGGGCCAAGTATGGATCCTTGGGGTACACCAACAGTGATGGGTAGAAGGGGGACAGGGCGTTCTCCCATTTGGTGGCTTGCTGACATTTAGAGACATAACTATGGAACCAGGACTGAGCTGTTGTCTTGAGGCCATGGGATGATAGTTTATTTAGTAGAATTTGGTGGGAGATGGTGTCAAAGGCTTTTGACATGTCAAGGAATATGGAGGAGACTATTTGGCCTCTGTTTATAAGATCTTGAATGGTGTTTGTGAAAGGTAGCAGAGCAGTACTGGTACTATGTTTTAGCCTAAAGCAATGTAGTGTGGGGGAAAGGAGTTTGTGATTAAGGAGGTGGGCAAGGAGTTGGGAGTGAATTCATTTTTCTAAGATTTTAGCTAGAGGTGAGAATATGGCTATGGGATGGTAGTTATTGAGATCCTTAGAGCCTTTGTGTAGGGGAATGATGTGGGATATTTTCCATAGATGGCGTACATATTGTTCAGAGACAGAACAGTTGATTAGGACTGATGTTGGATAGGTGATTGAGGGGGCAGCAATTTTAAGGAATTCATTAGGTAATTTATCAGCTGCTGGACAGCAAGGTTTGGGTTTGGAAATGAGAGATTTTATGTAGTTTGTTTGGATTGGGGTGAAAGAGAAGGTGATTGGGGAGTCAGAAGAGGGAAGGGGTACAGTGAGAGGTTGATTAGTTGGATTACCAAGAAGAGATGTGATTGAGTTAATGAAGTGGGTATTAAATTGTGTAACTCTTGGGTCTGAAACCTTGGAGTTGGTGGGGGGGGTAGGGGTATAGCCTGGGTTGAGAAGACTGTTAATGTTTTGCCAACATTTATCTGTCTCTTAGTCTGGTTACTTAGCTGCTGATATGTTGTGTGGTCTGTGTTATTTTTGGTAGTATGGTAAGTGGACCATGTCTTGTCTCTTTGCTTCAGCAGTGCTAGGGTATCTTTAGATAGCTAAGGTATGTGCCTAGTGTTTGTTATTATTTTTCTTGTGGGTGCTAGATTGTTGAGTATTTTAAGAAAGGTATTGTTGAAGTAAAGGTCTGCCTGATGAAGTGGGAGGTTTCTAAGATGTGACCAGTTACTTTGCTGAAGAAAATGGCTGAAAGTAGAGGGGGGAAATGTTTTTTTTTGGTTCATGATAAATTTATATATTGTGTTGTTTTGTGTTTAAGCTCGTTTTCTGTACAGGAAGGTAGGTAAGTGGTCACTGAGGGAGTCTGGAAGGCAGCCTGCTAAATAACCTAGACTGGGTTTGTTAGTTAGTATCCAATCTAGTGTGGACTGCTTTTTAGAGTGTTTATCTAGCCGGGTCAGACAAGATATGGTTTGGGTGAAATTAAAGAGATTTAGGAAATTGGAGGGGCTGTTGGTGTTGCAGGAATGCCAGTCCATTAAATTCACCCAGGATATGGTTTCCTGGCTGAATTTAGTTGATGCCCAGATGAGAAGATTCTCAATTATGGGTAGGTTGTTGCCAGGGGGGGGGTAGGTGGTTATGATAATAATAGATTTGTTAGTGTTTATTACTAGGCATGTTGTTTGGATTTTGGAGTTAGGTAGGTCAGGAAGGGCACAGTTTAATAGTTCCAGTTTGAATGTGTCTTTATACATAATAGCAATACCACCACCTCTTTTGTTTGGTCTGTCTAATCTAATTATGTTATATCCATTTGTAATAATTTCCTTGTCTTTGATTTAGGGCTTTAGCCAGGTTTCGGTTATTGCTGCAATGTCAGGTAAGTAGGAGTTAAGGGGTGCATGGAATTCAGTAATTTTATTTATGATACTATGGAGGCTAAACTTTATAAAGACTAGGTCTGTGTTGTTGGTCTTTGGAAGTGGGGGAAGGGGGTGGTGGTTAGTAGTATGTTGGGGAGAGATTGGTGGAGGGCTGGGTGGGGAAATGGTTGGGTAATGAGCGGTGAGGGTGAGAAGGCTTGGGTTGGGGTGGATGTCAGCCTGGAGTTTAACTTGTGTTATATTGTATAGAGTGAGTTGTCTGAATTTATTGGTAAGTTTTACATATCTGTGACTTGAAGGGTAAGTCCTATATGTGGGTAAATGTTTGAAAGGTAGGAGGAGAAAGGTTGTTGTGTTGTAGAGCTGTGAGCTAATGGCTGCATATGAGTGGGTGCAGCTGTTGCAGGAGGATAGAGGGAGAGCAGGTGATTGAAGGTGAATGATGGTGCATGAGTGGAGGGAGGTGGAACTAAGCAAGAGGTATAGTAGGTGGAGTTGGACAGTATTGGCTAGCAAGGAGTTAAGGTGGGACATAGTGGATGGTTGAAAAGGTGTGGTGTGGAGGTGAGGGAAAGGGGAGGGGATTGAGGCACGTGTTGTATTGGCTGGAGGTAGAAGGGTGTGTGGTTTCATTAGGCATACATCCAAAAAAAGAGGGAGTGGGTGGGTGGGAATGGGGATAGGGTAGGAGAGCAGAGTGAGCCTGAAGTGAAGCGGAGGGCAAACAGAGCGGGATGCACTGGCCTGCAAGCAGCCGTGAATCTCAGACACAAAACTGAGAGAAAAAAACTATCTCCACAGGTATTGTTAAATTTGCAGGAAATAATATATGTTAAAAGTTGACAGTGCTGCATGAGATAGTTTTGGTAGAATGGAAACCGTATATTGTCCAGTGAAGAAAACTTAAAAAAAGCTGAAATGGGAGTTTGTTATCTACTTGAGACTAGAGTAGAGAAACTAGGTGAGTAAAGCCAGATGTTGATAATATATGAAGTGAACCCTTGGTTTAGAAAAGAAAGGACAGAAGCAGCAAAGTCTTGGCCTTTAGCACACGTTCCTGAAGTGAGTTAGGTGCTAAAGTGATACAGAGATTAGGGAAACAGCTGCATACTCAGTGGGGGTGGAAGAAAGGTGGTGATGATGGAGGGTTAGTGAGCCAAGAAATATGTGTGCAGGCCACAGCTTGGATTAATTTGCACAAAAACAAAAGCTTTTAATAGTAGGTGAGGAAGAAGCATGGGACACGTAAAAAAAGCTTGTGATGGTGTTTATCTATTTTTGTTGTTTTACTCCCATCTTTGGCTAAATAGCAATCTTGTATCACTTTGAGGGTCAGTAGCTAGAATGTCAGCCAGGTATATTCAGGGTGGGGGGGTGAGGTCACTTTTCTGTGTAGTTGACTACTGTAAAATGAAAGAGAGATGTAATGAAAATAAGACAGTGATCTTAAGGTGGTAAAAAAAAAATAAAATCTCTAGAAGATAGAGCAATTAATGGAGAGGTAGTGAATATTAGGGGAAAGCAGAAAGAGTGAAATAGAAGGCAAAGGAATGAGAGACCGACAGAGGAAAATAAAAACAGAGTGAAAGTTGCAGGCTGGAGGGTGAGAAAAAAAGGTAGAAGGCATGGAGAGAGTACTCCCGGGTTTACAGGTAGCAGTATAAAGGAAATACAAGACTATTAATTGTTGAGGAGCTAGAAAGGAGAATAGCTTAGTGTACAACACAGAAATGGAGAAATTGGTCTTTAAATAGGTACAGGGAGGGGGGGGGGAACACACAGGTATTAGAAGAATAATCAAGAGAAGCATGTGTTTACTGTAACATTTGGAGTACATACAGATTAAAATGAAAGTTATGTGCTTACCATAATGATACATGTATGCTGCTGCTTCCATCCTTTGGGTTATCTGATAGGTCCTGAATCTGACTTCAGCCACTTTTCAGACTTTGGATCCAAGGCTCAGGCTCCTCCCCTAGCCATGACTTCCTTCCTAGTAGCAAATTATCTCAGACTGAATTTCCCTATTCCCTATGGCAAAAAAAATACCCTTTTCCCCCACAAGAGAAATATCATGAAGAAGAAGGCAACTCCTGAAATACAGCACCTGAAGAGTACATACCCAGACTGTCAAGTCAGTTCACTCTCTCCAGAAACAATGTAATCTGACAAGTGGAAGGGGGAAGGAGGAAGGGCAGTTAAGCAAGGATGGAAGCATATACCATGGATCTGTCACTATGGTAAGTACATAACTTTCATATCTGATGTTGTCTCTTCCATCTATTCCTTAACAGGTAGAACGGAGTCTCCAGCTACCATAACTCTTGGAAGATCTCATGAAAAGATATTCTAGAGGATAGCTGATCCAAAAGAAGCTCTCGACCTGGACTGTAAATCCAATTTATAATGACATATGAAGGTATGGACATTACACCAACTGGCTGCAGCACAAATGTCATTGATTGTCACTTTGGAGAAAAAGGCAGTTGAATTAGCAACTGACCTAGTAGAATGAGCCTTAGGCATTTCAGGTATGGATGATCTCTCTTCTTTATCCATATAGGAAATACACTCAGATAGCCAGTGTGAAGGAATGACTTTGGATACCCATCCACCCAAATTTGCTGAGGAAAAGGACACAAACAACTGATCAGTCTTTCTGGGTTTCTTAATGCAATGCAAGTTGATGATGCACGTCCAGAAGATGTAGCATGTACTCCCATTTATTAGCATAATGGGTGAGTCAGAAGACAGTTTAAGGAGGAAGGCAGGATTTGTTCTCAACATTACTCTAGCCTTGTGGAAGACCAACCATGAGGCTTTACAAGAAAGGGCGTTGTTCCGACATTCTTCATGCAGAAGTGACTGCCACTAGAAACAAAGTTTTGCAGGACAGACATTTCAAATCAACTGTGGCTGTGGGATCAAAACATAATCTAGTCAAGGCCTGCAGAAGAATGGTAATATCACAAGGAAGCACTGGATATCTAATGGGAGGAAACAGCAGAAAAGTGCCCCTTAAGAAGGCCTTAGACAGTTTAAGGGAAGCAGTGGGCAACTGGTTTACTCCAGTGTGAAAACTGGAAATTGCTGCCAGCTGAACTTTGATAGTAGAATAACTAGAACCATTATGAAAAAGGCCAGCCAAAAAAGTCTAAGATAGCTTGGAGGGGAGCAGAAAAGGGATCTATGTTTCTGCTGGAAGCCCAAATCAAGAATTTTTTCCGTTTACTTTTATAAATCTTCCTGGTTGAGGGTTTTATGTGAAGAAGTCAGGATGTGTATTACCTGGGATGAATGACTGGACTGTCTAATAATCATTGGAACTGGAAAAAAAAACATGTGGCAACTTCAGGGCTTTGATATCCGTGTGAGGCAAATAGATCGTAGCATGGTAGGCCCCAGCAGCTGAAGATTTGCTCTACCATTACTGTATAGAGGGACCGCTTATGAGGTAGAAGGACCGACTTACTCAACCTATCCACTAGAACACTGGACTTCCTCAGTATGTGCATTGCTATCAGAAAGTAGTGGGAGGATATTGCACACTACCACACTCTCATGATCTCTTCATACAATGAGCAAGAACATCTTCCCCCCTGTTTGATGATGTACCGAACCACCAACATGTTCATAGGTTTATAGGTTCATACTAGGCTATCTGCCCTAGGGCATTTATAAGCCTAGCCAGAGTGTGTTTGGCTTTCGCCACAAATTTTAAATTAATTTTGCTATGCCCTTTTTCGAGGTTAGTATACTGTGCCTCTGTCTAACAGTGACACAGAAGTGATACCTGGAGTAAACCTACAATCCCCCATCCACTCATCAAGATTCCTCTTGAAGAGAGTCAATGAGGGACTCTGCCTAACCTGGACTAGGATTTTATTCCAGAGTGAAGGGAGCCTCTGGGTTATGAATCTGTCCCTCCAGCATGTCCTATTTATTTCAGTGCTGAGGTTCAAGTCTCGAGCGTAGCTCGATGGGATTTGGATTTTCTGAGGTGCAGCATGTCCATTAATTCCAGGTTGGACATGGCTTTATACGTCAGGCAAAGATCGCCTCTGAGCAGGCGGTATGCCACTGAGTAGAGCTGGAGTTTCTTTAACCGGGCAGCATATGGCATCTGTTTGAGCCCTTTGATCCTCTTGGTGAGGTACTTTTGGGGTCTTTCCAGTTGCTGCAGGTGTCTGGTAAGGTACATCCCAAAAGGGGCATTGTACTCAATTATGGGCCTGATGAGGGATGAGTAAAGAGGCACGATGACCTCCCCTGACCTAGATGTGAATCCCTTTATGATTAGGTGGGCTATATAAAATGTTTTTCTAACCACTTTGGCCACGTGGTTGTCAAATGAGAGATTGCTATCAACTTGAGTCCCCAGGTCCCTAATTACTTCTTCCGTACTTAAATGGATTACCACCTATGTGCTAATTTGTGGGCGCTTTGTTTTTGCCAAAGGGGATGACTATACACTTTTTTGGCATTTAGCTTAAGGCCATGGCTCTGGCACCAGTTGTCTGTTTCTATGAGGCCCTTTAGGAGGATGCTTGTGTCGACTGGAGAGTCGATTATGGCACCTAGTCTGCAGTCATCTGCGAACTTGGTCAGCCACAATCCTTCCGTGTTGGCCTGTACCTCCGAGAAATATATACCGAACAAGAGAGGTCCCAGGACTGAGCCTTGTGGGACGCCACTTGTAACTGGTTTGGAGTCTGACATGGCTCCAGCAATTCTAACCATGTGGGTTCTGTCCTTGAGCCAGTTTGCAACCCATCTAGTGACATAGGGGTTTATATTTAAGCTGGTGAGCTTATCTATAATGCCCGAGTGGGGTATTGTATCGAAGGCTTTTATGAGGTCCAGGTAGGCTGTGTGGACCACCTTCCCCTCGTCAATGGCCTTGGTGACTGTTTCAAAGAAATCAACCAGGTTTAAGAGGCAGGATCTGCCCTTAACAAAGCCGAACTGGGTAGGATCCAGTGTCTGTAGGTCCCCAATATCTTTATTTATGAGGTCCATGATGATCCTTTCCATAGCTTTGCAGACCAAGCTAGTCAGGCTTATGGGGCAATAGTTTCCAGGATCTGTTGAGGCACCACCTTTGTGGAGAGGGATCAGTGTTGCTGTGCACTCTTTGGGTACATAACCTGTAGTAAGGCTGAGATTGAACAGTAGTTTTATGTTTGGGTTTAGCTCTT
Organism: Protopterus annectens; assembly: GCF_019279795.1. Taxonomy (NCBI): domain Eukaryota; kingdom Metazoa; phylum Chordata; order Ceratodontiformes; family Protopteridae; genus Protopterus; species Protopterus annectens. The sequence continues at coordinate 14,683,262 of NC_056741.1, read as the reverse complement.
CTTGGAGTTCATGTAGGATGCAGCCCGGGACACCGTCTGGTCCCATTGATGCTGTGTTTTTTGCTTTGGAGAGGGCGGCTCTTACCTGAGCATCTGAGATGTCAGGGGGGCAGCACTCTGCTGGGATAGATATTTGCCCTTTTGGTGGGGAGGGGGGGAGTTTGTGCTGAGCCTGTCAGCTAGGATGTTGGCAATGTCTGTGGGTTCGGTGTATTTTTTGTCATTTTGGACTAATTCTGAGCATATCTGGGAATTCCCACCCAGGTTCCTAACATAACTAAAGAAAGCCTTGTGATTATCCTTAGTGTCCTGTGCAATTTTTCTCTCGAAGCTGGCCTTAGACGATTTTCTGAGTGCCCATAGTTTTTTGCTAATACTGATCAGAGATGCTTTCCCTTTTTGGGATTTTGCTCTATCATGTGGTAGCTTCCTCCTTATATTGTATAGTTTGTTTATGGCTGGGGTCCACCAGACAGGACGTCTGCCTTTGGAGGATTGGGTCTTGGTTTTATTTGGGATTGCATGATCCATGCATTCCTGAAGGTGTTCATAGAATGCGTTTATAAAGGATTCTGCGGTCTGGGCCGTATTTTCCACAGGCCCGGGGGCTTTGAAGGATTCCACCTCAGTTTTTAGGAGTGTGAAATTTGCTTTAGAGAAGTTTTTCACTGTGGTTTTCTGGGCAGGGGATGGGGTCGGGATGTGAATATCCAGTGAGATTAGTTTATGGTCTGATCTTACCAGTGAGGGATACACTTCTGGTTTGGAGCATGTTGTCTCTCTGGATGGAGATCACACCCCTAGGGAGGGAGTCCTGATGGGCCTGCAACTCTAGAAGGACTTCTCTCATCTACAGGATACAGATGTGAAGACTGGCCTCTGAGGGAGACCACATGTCTTGGACAGCCTTTCCCAAAAAAATCTACCCTACACCTCATTAGAAAACTGCCTGTGGTCACTGTGGCTTGGCCTGAAGGGAGAACAAAAGGTCAGCCCTGAGAAACAACTGGAAAGTCTAGCTACTACTGGATATAAATCTTGCAAATTTTCATAAGAGCCACTGGAAAATTCATGGGTTGACATTGCATTGACCACTAAAATGTGTGGTTCCACTGTAACACCTTCCTGTAAAATCTGGCTAGAGGAACTAAAGTAATTGTATCCACCGCAAAGCCAAGACAACCAAAATGGGCCTTTCTGGTGGCTTCTGCTAGGAGACTACAGCTCCTGTCTGCTGCTTAAGAGTGAGAATCTTTGATTCTGGTAGTCTGGCTTTCTGTAACTTGGTGTCCAGATGTGCTCCAATGAATTATATCACTTGTACCTGTTGAAGCTTCTATTTGACTATGCTGACAGTTACACCCACCTGTAAGCATAGATGGAACAAGGAGTCCCTAATATGAATCAGAAAATTCCTATAGGGGATGGCCATGAGCCATTCATCTATATATGAGAACACTTGGGACCCCTGCAGCCTGAGATAAGCTGCAACTGCTGCCATGCACTTGGTGAACACCTGAGATTCTGTGGCGAGACCATCTTCAGGGCTCTGAATTGGAAGTGACTGGCTCCCAGCCAAAAGCTAAGACACCTCCAGGGTGTCTGTCCTTTTTTATGTGATAATATGCGTCCTGGATGCACACTCAATCATATTTCATCAACAAGAGTATCATGGACTGTACTGTGACCATCCAGAATTGTGTCTGTTTCATGTACTGGTTCAAGTGAGTGCGGTCCAGAATGGGCTTGAGGTCTGCGTTTTTCTTTGGTATCAAAAAGAACCATGAGTAAACCTTGGATCTGTGCTGGTCTGGTGGGACTTCTTGGATGACTCGTTTGTCTAGCAGCTATTTTATTTCCTGCGCTGCTGCCTTCCACTAAGTGGATGGCATGGCGCATCATCAAGTTTTCTTGAATATGGGAAATAAGGAAGAAAAGGAACTGTATAGCCTCTGATTATGATTCTGTGCACTCAAAAATCTTGAGGTGATGGACATCTAAGCCATGGAGTACAGAGATAGGAATCTCCCAACTACCTCCAGAGTGTGGCATTTGGGCAACCATTTAGGAGCACTGAAAAGGACTGTTGCAGAAAGTATTCTGAAAGTCTTGATTCTGCAGTCCACTTCTGCCATAGGGACAACATCCACCATGACTCTTCCTCCCTCTGCCTTGGGGGGGGGGGGGGATCTGCCACCAGAAGCATTTGGAGAAAAACCATGGGAATTGCAGAACCAGATGTTCTTCTTGTTTCACTGTTGCAGTCATTACATTTGGGTAATCTGCTGGCAGGTTGCCCTCAGTCGGTCTGAATTCCAAAGTCTTGGGTCCTGCGTCGGTTGCTGTCTCCTCTTCCATGACGTCATGTCATCAGGGGTATAAAACAAGCAGCCAACGACATTTTCTCCAGTCTTTCTTGCCACGCAGTTCCCGAAGCAGAAGCATTTCGCAAGTGCCGGTTGGCAGACTCCTGAAATATTTGAGTTTGAGTTTCAGAACCGAAGTCTTCACTAAAGCTAAGTACCCCGTTGGAGAAACTTTTTTCTTGCTCCATACTGATGTCAGAAAAAGTTAATAATTGTATTACTTGTGGGAAGCAAATACCTCATAAGGACTTCCATTTATACTGTATTCCTTGTCTAGGGGCCCTGATCATAATGTGCCTGGCTGTCGGTTTTGTGCTAGATTTAACCAACACAGTATTAAGCGTCGGTATATTTTTGCCTCAAAGCATTTTGGAAACAGATTTAACTACCCAGAAATGTCGGATAGCAATCCGACTACCAGAGTACATAAAAAACGCAAAGAAAAGGACAGAGAGAGACAGTCGAGGTCCAAAACCGACGATGAAGCTTCTCCTAAGCCAGTCTCCAGTTCGCCTTTACTCAGTGAGGCGCTTTCGCAGCCCCTGATACCCGCTACTTTCGAGTCTCAGGCCCCTACCGACACCCATGTGGAGTCCGGCATGCCTCGAGATACTCAAAGTATTGGACCCCCGGATGTATCTCCCTCGGATGGGTCCGGAACAGCTGAGCAGGCACCGGCTTCTGAGGGTGTATTCAGGCCTCAACATTTTTATATCAAACCGACGACAGCTGCAAAACCAAAGACAAAAGCAACTTCTAAATCTAAAAAACTGACGCATGAGCCACGTGCACAGGCCTCTATGCCTAAAAAAACAGATGATCAAAATGGCTGAAGACCTTATTACCTTGATCAGGGGTTCCCATCCCCCTCCAGATAAGAGGTCTAGGCAAGACACTAATTATGAATCTTCAGATCAGGTTTGTATTTCTTCTGATTCCTCTTCTGATCAGGAATTATCCATACCTCCCCATGAGGATTCTGATGCAGAGGAGTCTATACCATCTGCATCACCTCCTGAGGATTAATCATTTGGAGAAACCTTGCATATTTTGAGGAAGCATTTTCACTGGGAGTCAAGATTTCTCAGAATCAAAAAAGAGGCTCAGGGATTTCCTTCTCCCTCAGCACAGGCCTTTAGTCATACCCCTGTTTTAGACATTGTGGATGATGTGTTTTCGGAGTCAAGCTTGACCCCTGACTCCTTACCTCCGGCTCCCAGCAAGCCTGACAGATATTACAGGGTCCCTGGCTCACACAAATTTTTATTTAGAAACCTTGCTGCTGATACTGAAACTATTTCACAGGGTCCAAAGGGAGTTAAGGCCTCAACAGCAAAATATCCTACCCCCTTTGACAGAGATTCAAGGGCACTGGATAGATGGGGAAAAAAGGTTTATACATCTGCAACCTTGGCAATTAGGGCCTTAAACTGCCAGTTTCATATGCTCAAGTATCAACAACATGTTATGGGATTGCTGAAACAGAAAATTATGTTGATTTCTGAATGTGCAGAAAATAAAGAATTGCAGGAATTATTACATGCAGCTAAACAGGTTGAAAAGCATACTTTGCAATGTGGTTTTGATTCCTTAGAGGCCTCCTGCAGGGCCACAGGGCTGCAGGGCCACAGTTACTGGATCTGTGATTAGGTGGCATGCCTGGCTAAAGGAACAAAATTTGCCTGATCATGTTAAAGCTAAATTACTAGATGCACCTTTACAGCATGATACTCTGTTTGGTATTAAGGCAGAAGAGGTTTTAAAGAAAATGGAAGACAAAGCTAAGTCTATGCAAACTGTAAAAGACTTCTTACAAGTGCAGCCACCAAGATTCAGTAGACACTGGCCTACAAAAAATTGGCCCTTTCCAGTGTCAGACAGAGCTCAAAGGGGCAAATCCAGATGCACTAAGAGTTCCAGATACCAGGCACAAGATTCATACAGGTCAAAGCAATGAGGCGCTTCTACCTCCAAATCTGGAGGAGATAAAGCGCAAACCTACAGAAAACAGTCCCAATGACTTCTCTCTGCCTTCACCAAGCACTTATCTTTTGGCAGCACCCTTAGGGGGAAAATTAACACTTTTTGCTCAAAATTGGCAGTTAATAACCCAGGACAAGTGGGTGCTAAACATAGTATCACAGGGATACATATTCCATTTCCATACTTTGCCAATGGCAAACGGTTGGCCAGATCTGCCAAAAAAATCAATGGGCAGAGGCACAGAAACAGGTTACGTCCCTCATGGATATGGGGGCCATTTAGCCAGTACCAGAACAGGAAAAAGGACAAGGTTTTTACTCAAGACTGTTCTTGGTACCCAGAAAGGACAAGGCCTGGCGGCCAATACTGGATTTATCGATTCTGAACACATACCTGAACATTCCAAAATTCAAAATGCTGACTTTGCAGCAGCTTCTGCCCATGCTGGGCAAGAATGCTTGGCTGGTGACATTAGACCTAAAAGAGGCATACCTGCATGTCCCAATAAGGCAATCGTGCAGAAGATACCTCAGATTCAAGGCTGGCTTAATGCAATACCAATTCTCTGCACTGCCCTTTGGCTTATCTACTGCACCCAGGGTCTTTACAAAGTGCCTGGCACCAGTAACTGCATTATGCAGACAAAGAAGTATATAAATATATCCTTACTTGGATGACTGTCTCATTCAAGCATAGAACAAGGACATTCTTTGTCAACACCTGGCATTTGTGAAAAGGCTTCTAACATGCCTAGGGTACACAATAAACAGAAAGAAATCACAACTGGTACCCTCTCAAAAGATAACATTCCTGGGTGCAAACTTAAATACAACTGCCCAGATGGCTTACCTCACACCAGACAAGCAAAGGCAACTGACTACTTACTTCAAACTGATGGCAACAAAAACCCAGTTATCTGCAAGACAAATTCTGCAGGCTTTGGGCTTCATGGCATCCTGCATCCTACTGATTCCATATGCAAGACTGCATATGAGGCAACTTCAATGGTACCTAAAAAGTTTATGGAGTCAACATTGTCACAGTCTGGAAACAATGATTCCTCTCATTCCCTGCCTACAACATGAGTTTCTATGGTGGGCAAAGGCATGTCACCAAAATATGAGACGGGCCTTCACTCTACCCCCTGCCAGCCAAACCTTAACAACAGACGCATCAGATTATGCCTGGGTGGCCCACATGGCGGGAAGATGCACTCAGGGCATATGGACCCCAAAACAAATGCATCTACATATCAACCAGAAAGAGATGCTAGCTGTTCAAAATGCCCTGACAGCCTTCAAGGACTTACTTCATCCAGGACAACTACTGATAAAGATGGACAACACCACGGTCATGTGGTATATAAACAAGCAGGGGGGCACGCACTCATACCCCCTTTGCAGATTAGCCATGGCACTGTGGGACACAGCTTTGACTTACCAATTACATCTACAAGCTCAATTCCTGCCAGGACAACAAAATACTCTGGCAGATGATTTAAGCAGAAACCTTATAGATCCTCATGAGTGGAAACTAGATCCACAAGTCTTCAGCATGATAACAAAGAAATGGGGGAGCCCAGACATAGATCTATTTGCCTCTCCTCAAAATTATCAATTGAAAAGATTCTGCACAAAGGACTTATCACAGACAAGCATGGAAAGTGGACGCCCTATCCTTCAGTTTACGCCTTTCCTCCTCTGCCTCTTCTTCCCAAGGTCCTCCTAAAAGTCAGACAAGAGAAACCAAAGATGATACTAATTGCCCCAGACTGGTACCCAATCCTAAGGAACTTGTCTCAATACCCAGCTTGGACCTTACCTCAAAGACCTCAACTACTGTCCCAGCAAAACAATCAGATCCTCCACAATCAACTGCAGACACTGAACCTGGCAGCATGGCTGATCATGTAGTTATACAAACAACACCTCTCAGTAAAGCTGTGATGGATGTCATTTTGGAAGCCAGAAGGCCTAGTACTGGAAAATCTTACACTGATAAATGGAAGAGATTCTGTGTTTGGAATCAAGCACAAGGAACTGATACAGCAGAATCAAATATTCCTCAGATATTACAATACTTGACTGAGATGCTTGACAAAGGCCTATCTTTCTCATCAATTAAAATCCATGCCTCTGCCATTTCAGTTCGTGAGGCCTAGTACTGGAAAATCTTACGCTGATAAATGGAAGAGATTCTGTGCTTGGAATCAAGCACAAGGAACTGATACAGCAGAACCAAATATTCCTCAGATATTACAATACTTGACTGAGATGCTTGACAAAGGCCTATCTTTCTCATCAATTAAAATCCATGCCTCTGCCATTTCAGCTGCGGTAGCGTTGTCGCCTCACAGTAAGATGTTGTCCTGTTCGATTCTCAGCTAGAGTGTCTTCTGTGTGGAGACATGCATGAATGGGCGTACCTTCGATGAAGGTTGTGCGTCAGGGCTGGCAACTCGGCACGTAAAAATCTACTGCCAATCATTAGCAGACCGGAGTTCCGCTGTGGCGACCCTTAACCAGGAAAAGCCAAAAGACACAACAGCAACAACAACAACAACAATATAGAGCCACCAATCTTTTCTCATCCTTTACTAAAGCAGTATCTTAGAGGAGCCAAAAATGTAAGGCCTCCTTGAAGATCACCAATACCTGCATGGGACCTCAGTTATGTGTTGGAAAAGCTCACTCTGCCTCCATCTGAACCAGCTGCTACTGCTGATATAAAGTTCTTATCATGGAAAACAGCTCTGCTACTAGCAATTACTTTAGCAAGAAGAGTCTCAGAGCTACAGGCCCTCATGGCTGTGGAGGCTTTTATCATACTTTACCCAGACAGGGTGTCTCTGAGAACAAATCCAACATTTATGCCTAAGGTGGTTCCCAGTGTGGCTCTTAACCAAACTATTCAACTGCCTACCTTTTATCCAAATCCGCAGAACAAGGGGGAGAGAATTCTGCATTCCTTGGATGTACACAGACAGCTAAGATTCTACTTGTAGAGGACTAAATCTCTAAGAAAACCTGAGCAATTACTAGTGACATATGTTGCAGGATCAGAAGGAAAGGCTATTTCAAAGCAGACTATTTCAAAGTGGATAAGCTACTGCATTCGTTTCTGCTACTTACACCATGGTAAACCTGTGCCCAAGGGCATTAGGTCTCATTCCACCAGAGCTGCAGCTACTTCAGCAGCCTTTCTCAGAGGAGTACCAACCAAAGACATTCTAGAGGCTGCTACTTGGAGTTCTGTTCATACCTTTACAAAGCATTATAATTTGCCTCTCTACTCTAAGTCCAGGGCAGGATTTGCCACTGCAGTTCTGCAGGGCCTTATAGCCGCACCTAATGTTGTTTACCTCCAGCCTCCCAACCATAGCTTTGGGATTCTACCCAAATGTAATCACTGCAACAGTGAAACACGAAGAATATAGTACAGTTGTGTACACTTACCATAAATGTAGATGTTCGAGTGTATTCACAGGTTACCCGCCCGCCATCCCCCTTTCATTCTGGAGTTTATCTTTCCTTCTCTATCTTCTACAGCCTATGTGGTGTATTTGCTTGTAGATGAAGGTAAAGTTTATACTGATGCATGTATATATAGTTTTTATACATATATATTTTTGCTACCTTTTTGGGGGCACCTGACATATGGGGCAAGAAAAACTAGAGAAAATGGTGCCAGCTGCTTGTTTAATACCCCTGACGACCTGACGTCATGGAAGAGGAGACAGCAACTGATGCAGGACCCAAGACTTTGGAATTCAGGCCGACTGAGGGCAACCTGCCAGCAGATTACCCAAATGTAATGACTGCAACTGTGAATACACTCAAAAATCTACATATATGGCAAGTGTACAAAACTGTACTTTTCATCCCACACTTCTGGTTTCTTGAGAAGGCCCATGGAGGGGGGTAGAAAAATATATTCCCATAGCAGATAAGTTTTCACCCTCTTGATCCTTTTTGGACAGCATTTCTTTAACTTTGGGTCCAAACAGGGTGGCCTCATCATACAGAGAATTAATAAAGGACATTTTGCAGTGTTCTACAAAGTTGCACAAACACATACAGTCTGAGAGCTATTCTGGTGCCTGCTGCTCTCAACGTGCCATTAGCTGAGGTTGAAATAATGCGCAATGACACATTCGACAGGGAGTGACGAGTGGTCACCTGTGTGTCAACAATTTTCTCCTACACCACAGATAATGACCCTGAGAAGAATTTTGTTAACTCCTTAGTCAAATCCCACTGAAAATGTGTTACACAATCTAGATAATTCAGCTCCCTGACAGCAAAGGTCACTGAGGCATAAACTCACTTACCAAACCCATCTCCACCACTCTTGACTCCCTGTTAAGGAGAGGGACAGTGGAACTTTCTTCAGCGAGTTTCTTCTTGGTGGCCAACACCACAATGGAATCCACCACAGGACCGTTGCTCCAAAAAGGAAACTCTTTGGGGGACACTAAAATTCTGTTGGGCTTCCTAAGGATGGGTTCTACTATGTCCCATTCCTTCCATTCCACTTCAAGCCCAGATCCACTTATTTATTAGTGGGTAGGGCAGCCCAAGAGGTAGACAGGCGAGCCCCAAAAGCCTCAAGGAATACTGATTTTTCTTGGAAGGGGCCATCATGGGATCACCCTCCTTTTTGCAAAAGGAGATCAAGAATATCACCAAAGACATCCTCAATTGGGGATCGTGAGGACCCCTCCCCTTCATCAAAATCAGTATCCTCTATTAGAGACTACTTTGGGGATTCCAAATGCCCCCTCTTGCATGAAGCCTTCTGTTAACTCTCTCAAGAGGGGTAATCTGGAGAAGACACCAAACACTACACAGAATTCACACTGTGGAATGCCTTAAGACTTTAAGAGGCTGGCTGTCATAAGCAGATGGAACATAACAGGCAAGGACCAGAAGAGCACCATTTTGATAAGGTTAGATCTTAAGCAGGGAAGGGAAGTCTGCTCTCTAAAATGAGAAAACACCCTCTAAAAGAACTCAATAGACAAAGCCAAAACAGGCCCCAAGGTCAACCCTGTAGGATCCAGGTGTCCCAACAGGGGTCGACTTTGAGAACTCATATGACTCAGCTCTGCAGCCAAAGCTGTTGCTGAGCTATCTTATGTAGAAGTTCTAAGGGAAAGGGATGGTCTAGCTCCGAGACCCACTGAAGCTCCAAAGCATTTGGACTCAGCTAAGTCAGAAACACCATTGGCATTGACAAGATCCAAACCTTTCGATCCAATGTAGGCAAATCCTGAGAATGGCTAGGACCCAAATTCCCTAAGTCCAAGAATCAGATCGGGGGAGGAACTACAATCATAAGGGAAGAAGGAACAAGCCCTGATCCTCCAACAGGGGTCATACCCGAGATGATCTCCAACTGGATCTGGGTCCTGGGGAACTTCCTCATCATTCTGTCCAGATGCACTTCTGACAGGCTCCTGGAAGACTGCACAGACTTCAAGTATGACACCATAGTGGATGGATGGGAGACCCTATAAAAGGACATCTCCTGTAAAAAGGGATACCAACTCTGGTAAGGACCAAAATTCCTGGAATGGAGGAATGGAAGATCTGAAGGTTCTCAGCTCCACAGAAACAACAAGAGCAAATGGTTTGTAAAGCTTTGGCACTAGGCTGAAGTAATCCAAACACTCAAGAAACCACTTACAGGATTCCTTGTATTTTTCCTTGGGCAGTTATTTCTCTTTATGTTTGTCATCACCTTTGTCCACTTTGCACTAATCCAGCAATTTCCTGGCAGAAGATAAAGGATAAGATGAGGAATGAGAAAGGGGACCTTCTCTCACTGTGGCAGGAAGAAGCTCCTTGTGCACCAAGTTGTTCTGCAATTCTGTTGAGGACCTTGCTCCAAAAGAAGAAGAAATCGAACAGTACTCTGCTAAGTAAGAAGGTCCCAAGCAATGTACACATTTGGTGTGGACATACTGTTTTGGGATGTTATGTCCACACACTTACACACTTTCAGAAACTCCAGGGTTTCTCCACCATGACACCTACAACTAACATAAAAAGAAATGACACAACGGCCAAAAAGCCAGCAACACTAAAAAAATAACAGTGATCACCAAATATCACCAATTATTCCAACTATAAGAGGCTAGATATTAGAACTAAGGAAGAACAAGAAAACAAGGTAGAGCAAAATTACTGCATATATAATTTTAGATATTTTTTAGGCAATAAAAAGGGGAAATTATATAAAGCTAAAAAAAGATAAATTGTAAATGGTTCCCAAAGGGGAAAGATACAATATCAAAATGCACTTAGCTGCACCCAAAGTACTGAGTCTGAAGACCTGCGTCTGAAACAAATGAGAATCAAATAAGATCTGAGGTAATTTGTTATTAAAAGGGGAGTTACAGGTAAGGGGAGGAGCCTGTACTTAGGCTCTGAAGTCTGAAAAGTGTCCAGAGTTGGATATGAGATGGATCTGTTAACCTATCCACTGAAGAATGGACAGAAGAAACATTGGATTTGTGGTTAACAAAGTTTGCCAATGACTGTAAGTTGGGTGCAGTTGTTAAACCTCCTTTGGATACTATACCCTTCCAAAATGAACTAACTAGTCAATTCCTGGTGAACAGAAAAATGCCTCAAACTAAACACCAAGAAATGCAACATCATCGCTTTTGGTAATCAGAAACACTTTGCATTGAAAACACCCCTTTACCATACAAATCAGTTATCAGGGATCTGGGCATATAGGTTGACAGCTAATCACGTGCAACCATAGTAAGAAAATCCTTCAACATTTTGCAAATAATTGCCTAAGGCATCTCTTCTAAAACTAAGGAAGACATTGTCACTTTGTATTCTGCACTAATTAGACCTATTATTGAATAAATTGCACCCTTTTTCATATATCTTGCTAGGCATGTTAAAAAAACTTAAAAAAAAACATAAAAGTTGCTAACAAAAAGGATTTCTGGTCTCAAAAACCTTAGCGAGTGGAAGAGAATGGAGTCCTTATCCTTGTACTCAGTGTCATACAGGCTCTTGAGATAAGACCTGTGCTTAGCTTACCTCACCTTTCCTTGTACTCAGTGTCATACAGGCTCTTGAGAGAAGACCTGTACTTAGCTTACCTCACCTTTAGAGGTCAGTTATTCTTCACCTCCTTTTACTTAAACTAGTCAAATGTTGCTGTCAGCAACAGAATCAGAGGTCTAAACCTTCATCAAGAAATAAATAAAACTACATGCAGAGACAGGTTCATCACCCAGCACCTCCTCCTGTTCTGGAATAAACTACCCACCATGTCAAGCATTGTGATTCCCTGTCAATCTTCAAACGTAGCTTGGACGGTTAAATGGGTGCCCTTAAATTTCCACCAAGACTCACAGGCATCACCTTCCTAGCATATCCTTGGTGGATATTGGCAAGATGCACATGGCCTCTGGTCTGACTTGCTTTACATGTCCTGTGATCCTATGATCCTCAGGATGGGGATTCATACTATAATGATTTAATAATACAACTCCAATACTGCTGACAATGTTGCATGTGACAGCACATCATTGTCAGGCCCATGTGGTGTTGGTCGAGCATGAATAAGTTTCAATTAGTACTGCAGACATACCTCTCAAGCTTTTAGCCAAGACCTCTGGACAAGGTTAAATATAAAGGCCCCAAATCAGGCACAGATTTTAAATATTGCTCTTATAAACTTAGAAAGTTGCTAGAATAACAGGTTTTGTAGTAGCACATATTTTCAGAAGGATACAAAGTCTGAAACCCAAATGTCTGTCATTATGCAGTGACTGCAGTCCTCAAAGATTTGCCACAAAGTTACAAATTTTAGGAGGAACAGGCCAACACGTGAGGCAAACATCTGGACATTCCTTGACATTCTGAATAGCTGAGAAGTGTAATGTTAATGCGATGTATGTATGATGTGGAAGTAAATGCATGTGTAGAAATTTCATGAATGCGACATGAGTAATTCATTACAACTGCATTCTGTGCTGCACTTTTGGAAAACTTTAAGAAATGCCATGTCCTTTCTTGTATGGCAATGACAAATTCTGAGTAAGAATATACATTAGGGGTGAGACAGTACAGATTTACCCTACACAACGAAGTGTGTGTGTGTGTGTGTGTGTGTGTATATATATATATATATATATATATATATATATATATGTTCATAGGTTCATAGATTAGTACTAGGCTAACTGCCCTTGCGAGCCATTTTAAGCCTAGCCAATTATCCCTTGTGAGACTCAAACCCTGTACCTTGTGTTTGTAAGGCAAACACCTTAACCATTAGGCTACCCTCCCAACCCAGAGGAAATTCTGGTTGCTATGGAGCTTGTCTATTCTCTTCTCATGTCATAAAACACAGCTGCAGAAAATTATACGACATGCAGTCCAGTTTGGCAGAATACACATTTTGTAATGTAATACCGAGGAAAAGAGCTGCTGCTGAATATATTACTAGAGTTATTAGATTTACTAGCACCGCTAGGCTTTCAAAGGGCCCTAGCGGTCATTAGCCTAGTATACACCTGTGAACCTATATGTATTTTTTCTTCTGGTGGAAGATACGAGCATTATGTTGCATGGATGGAAATGTTCAGTCATGGCCTTAACCAGACTTTCTTTCTCCCATTGATAGGTACGAGGGAGGCAGCCTTTGTTCATGCTATTTCATCAGCTGGCGTGGCATTTGCTGTAACAAGAGCCTGCAGTCGTGGTGAACTGGAGAAATGTGGCTGCGATAGGAAGGTCCGAGGAGTAAGCCCTGAAGGTAATATGTACATGCTGTGTAAATGATGTACTAACTGATGGAGTGTAATACTGGCAGCCACATATACCTTACAGTAACATACTGTAGCACATTACACATTACAGGTAAGAAGGATACTTTTTAGTAGTCCACATCTACTACTTCACCACACTGTTTTACTCCCTATATAATCATCCAGATTTTTTTTTAATAAGAATTCAAGAATTTGATGCTCCTAACCGGGTCTATTTCAGTTAATCGACCGCCCAGAATGTCGAATGCTAGATGTTCGAATGGGGAAGTTCGAAAAATGAAAATGTCGAAGCCGCAGAAATACGAATTCTTTCCCAGGGAAAGAATTCAGTAGGTTGTTTCTGTGGCTTCGACATTTTCTCCAGTTTGGTGCGAAAGTTACAGATCAGGTTAAGGTAAGTGTGTGAGTGTGACGGACTTCAGGATTAGGGTGTGGGTAAGGTAAGTGTGCGAGTGTGACGGACTTTAGGGTTAGGGTGCGGGTAAGGTAAGTGTGCGAGTGTGACGGACTTCAGGATTAGGGTGCGGGTAAGGTAAGTGTGCGAGTGTGACGGACTTTAGGGTTAGGGTGCGGGTAAAGTGTGCGTGTGTGACGGACCTTAGGGTTAGGGCCTGGGTTAAGGTTAGTGCATAGATAGTTGTATATGTAAGGTGTAGTGTAGGTTTATTAGGTTTTTGGTGTGCTTCTGTTGTGTGTGTGTTTTCCGGAACAGCGTATTTTTCCCTGGGAAAAACATTTGCTGTTCTGAGGTTTCGATGTTGTCATATTTCGAACTTCCAAGTTCGAACATATGCTGTTTGAAATTAAGTTCGATTATATGACATAGACCCTCCTAACCTTAGGAAGATGTTTTCAATATCCCACTGTTCTGGCTGAAAACAGTTTTGACATGTTGCATTTCTCACAGAAGGATGCTTAACCTAAGTAGTTTACCTCACAGATCAAAACAGGATTTTCTCCTTACCTAATTTAATAAGGTGAAACAGTAGTGTCAGCAAAAGTACCTAAGTAAGAACAGACCTAGAGGTTCCAAACACCAACTGTTAACTCTCACTGGCCATAGCCTTACTTTATCAGGTATTTCTTAGAAAGAAGTCCTTTTTTGTATAAACTGCTTTATTTAAAAAAAAACAAAAACAAGAACAATTCATGCATGACTATCATTATACATGTTACATCACACAAGGTATATGTTCTTGTTTTACATTATATATACTTCACAAAGTTAGTTTAAGAGAAGTTCATGCATTACCATCTTTTTCTTGGTTCTTTTTACTTTTACCTTCAAATACTACATCCAATTGTACAAATATTTTGTGCTGCCTGCCATCCAGTGTTCCACTCCTCCTTTTCATATCCAGTGTTCCACTCCTCCTTTTCCCACCCAGTGTTCCACTCCTCCTTTTCTCATCCAGTGTTCCACTCCTCCTTTTCCCATCCAGTGTTCCACTCCTCCTTTTCCCACCTAGTGTTCCACTCCTCCTTTTCCTTCATCTTAAATCCTGTTTTCTTTCATCTTTATATGGCCACATTTTCCACTTATTTAGGTGAAGCTCACTTTTGGTTTTTACTCTACATCTTTGCTCCACTTTATCCAATTCATTCATGACATTCATTACAACCTCATTTGCAGGAGCTCTTCTTGATGTCCACTTTAAATTATCACATCTTTTGCTACTAATAGCAGTAGGCTCAAAAATGCTTACTACATCAAAGTTCCCTTGTCTCCATGTTTTAGCTTAATTACATCACCCCTTTTTTAATTTAGTTTGCTGCATAAATATCTGATTTATCATACCCTGAAGGGTCTGAATTATCTAATATGGAATAGGACCAGAAAACGTGTTTCCAATTACTTCTTTCATTTTCTATAAATCTCCAACATTGCTAATGTTCCTGAGGAATATCTTTTGCAACCGGCTTGGGGTATAAAAATAACTGTGCAGACATTACCAAGCAAATATTCTAAACATCCAGGACTTCACTGCATATGTCATTTCCTTACATATTTCTTTTCATTGATGCCTACTTATTTCTTTAGAATGGATAGGTTCATAGGTTAGTACTAGGCTAACTGCCCTTGTGAGTCATTTTAAGCCTAGCCAATTATCCTTTGTGAGATTCAAACCCTGCACCTTGTGTTTGTAAGGCAAACACCTTAACCATTAGGCCACCCTCCCAACCCCAATCAAACCCTGCACCTTGTGTCTATAAGGTAAACACCATCACCATTAGGCCAACCTCCCACCTTTACCTATTCTGCTTTCCTAGTCTGCTATTTTTTTCTTCATATTAATTCTTCTACACCAGGTTTAGAAAAGAGCTAAGGAAATCAGCCAGATTAGAATAGGAGCAGATCCAAGATTTAGATAAGAAATCCTTTAAATTATGCTTGAATTTGAAGTGGTTAGAATTTGTTCTGATTGTTAAGGGTAGGAAGCTCCAGATTCTATCCACAGAGTAGGAGTACAACTTTTATTCAGCTTATATTTTTTTGGTTTGTGCAAACAGAGAAGTTGTTTGTCCTCAAATCAAATAGGCCTTCTGGTTATGTAGCTGTGGAATGCAGAACTAAGGGCACGGCAGGCTGCAGGTTTATGGATTATGTTGTGGGCAGTAATAAGTTGAAGGTAGCTGAGTTGATATGGGAATTCAAGCCATTTAAGGGAGTTCAGGGCTGTGCAATGTTCAGCCCGATGCAAATTTAGCAATTTTATTGCAATATGATTACAGCTTAGTTTTTAGTGTGGTATATTAGTTAAATATAGGGGCATGATATAGAAGTGAGGGTAACATACAGTTTTTGACAAGAGTGTTTTTGTGGCAAGAGTGTTTTTTGTGGATGTATGTAAAAGGTGCTTGTGCCTATAAAGCATTCCAAATTTTCTGGTATTTTTTTTAATATTGTTTTGGATGTGAAGATCAAATGTAAGGTTTTCATCTATTGTTACTCATAATAGTGTAGTATGTGGAATTACTTCAATTTCTGTATTATTCTGAGAGAAAATCTTGAACTTAGTGTTATCTAAAGTGATTTGGGGTGAAAAGGATGGACTTAGTTTTTGGAGGTTAAGTAGCAGTTGTGCATTACTAAGGTAAGTCTCAATGGAAGTGCAGGCATCCTGAGTCGTTTGTCTAAGGTTTAGTATACTGTTTGAGAAGGAAGTAATAGCTGAGTCATCTGCGTATTGAATTAAGGAGCTTTGACAGGAAGCAGTATGAAGATTATTTAGAAAAACATTAAAAAGGAGGAGACCAAGGATGGAGCCTTGGGCAACAATTTTGTTAGCTAGATATGGGATAGAGAGCCTTGTCATTTTGCAGACTGCTGTCTATTGGATAGGTAGCTAGTAAACCACTGTAGGCAGGATGGTGAAAGAGAGAAGACTGAGAGCTGTTGTAAGAATTTGGGGTGGGAAACAATGTCAAAAAACATTGGAGCTTGTATAGCAACCCTGTGTACTTAATAAATCTGCTGGGTAATATAAACAATTCCTAGGATGAAGAACCCTAAGGATTGGCAGCACCCCTCCTTTAAAATTCAAAGAGATCTCTGGGTATAGTAACAGCATTTTGTCAAGTGCCAGGCTTGATAATCCCTCAATTTAGTTAAATTCTACTGGTGGGCATTCTTTCCACTAAAACTGACATTATGGCCAGCTTTACGTATCTACAATACCCAGAGCTATGCCCCCCAATCATCCAAGACTGTGCGGGGATCCCATAAAAGCTGCTGTTGGAGGAATGAGGAAAACAAGAGATCATTCATTCTTTGATTACGTGCTTTATCTTAAACAAGGTTGTGATATGACCCTGTTAGCATAAAGCTGGTAATTAGTGAATAAATATGAGCGAAGTAAGCAATAGCGATCTTCAGCCCTGAGTGAATGATTTCAGTACTTGCCTATGATTTTAAGACGAGTAGATGTTACCCATCTTCAGAAACGGTTTTCTGTTTCAGGGAGTTTTATAAAAATGGTCAGGGCACTAGATACTGTAACTCTCGACTTCTTTGCTCAAAACTTCTAGGCAAAGCTAAAAATAATGATAGACTAAAGGCTCAAAATCACAAAAACTTTTTAAATATTATTATAATTCAGTTAAAAGGTTCATAGAATAACTTGCTGCAGCTATAAAAAAGTTCTGACACATATGAACCTTTATTGAAATTCCACTTCAAATAGAGAAGGCAAGAAATATTCTGGATACCTTTGTTGCCTTTATATGACCAGAAAAATTGGAAGGAGAAAACTCTCACAAATGCAACAAAAAGTGAAGTACACAGAATACTTAGATATTTGCCCACACATGTCAGTTTATACTGAACAACCTGTAATTTAACAACTGTATGCAGTACAAAGGAAGCAGTTGTTATGTGGGACATTACTACTGTTATGTCAAAAATAGTCAAGGAGAGTAGAGTAGTCTGAATGATAACACTGCCTCTCCTATTGGTGAACAGTCTGAACTTAACACCAGGATTATGTTCTGTTTTAAAAGAATAATGTGTTTTGCATCAACATGCAATTTTTGGACAAGTGGAAGTATAAAACTCTATTGTCTGGCATCCTGAATGATTTATCAGAAAATTGAAGTTTTTATAAGGGACAGGGCAAAAATTTGAGACAAAATGACAGACTTTCTGTGAAATCAGTGACAGGTATGCAATACTATCAACGATCACTGAATTTGTTTTCTGAGCACACATAATAATATCAGGTACCTACTCAACTCTTCGGGGTAGCAGTAAAAATATATTCAAAAAGTAATTATCTTTCAAAAATAGGACATAAAATACATCCATAGGTTCACAAGTGTGTACTAGGCTAATGGCCCTAGAGCCTTTACAAGCCTAGACCATAGGATTACCCTGGCATTGTGCCACCCGACCTTAGTTCCCAGTGTCTTTGTCGAGTAGAGCCACTGGAGTGATCCCCGGGGTGAATTTTCTATTTCCCATCCACTCATCAAGATTTCTCTTGAAGAGGGCCAGTGAGGTGCTCTGCTTGACATGTATGGGAAGTCTGTTCCATAGCATGGGCAGTCTCTGGGTTATGAACCTGTACCTCCAGCATGTTCTGTTGATTGTGGTAATGAGGTTGAAGTCTCTGGAGAGTGTGGTGTGGAGGGATTGGGATTTCTTTAGATGCAGTGTTTCTAACAGAGCTGGGTCAGACATGGCTTTGTAAGTCAAGCAGAGATCGCCTCTAAGTAGCCGATATGAGACAGAGAATAATTGGAATTTTTTGAGTCTGTCCATATAGGACAAGTGTTTAAGGCCTAGGCTCCTCTTTGTGAGGTACTTTTGTGTCCTCTCCAGTTGTTGCAGGTGTTTAGTGAGGTACATGCCAAATGGGGCATTGTACTCAATGATTGGCCTAATAAGGGAAGAGTAGATGGAGACAATTACTTCTTTCTTCCTGGATGCAAAACCCTTAGTAATGAGATGAGTCACATAGGACTTTCTGACCACAGTGGCAATGTGGTGTTCAAAAGAGAGGTTGCTGTCAACCTGTGTTCCCAGATCTCTTATAACACCTTCTATGTTCAATGGACTACAACTGATGTGGTTATTCAAGGGAACTGGGTTTTTCCCAAGGGAGATGACAACACATTTTTTGGCATTGAGCTTAAGGCCATGGTTCTGACATTCAGAATCACGGTCTTAAGCTCAAGTCAAAATATTCAGACCTTTAGAGCTTCTAGGGGTCTGGTAACTCCCACAACCCAAACTATATAAAAGGATTTTGACATGTACTTAGTGATGCCCTCTGCCCTCAGCTGCACTCATTCTAAAACCAGCCCTTCTCAGAGGTGTGTACAAAAGATTGCTGTAACGTATGTGGGGTACTTGAGATGATGTGGTCATTATTTCTTTAATTTTTCTTACAATCAAATCTCAGAGGTGTACACAGGAGGTTATTATAGCGTGTGCTGGGGTTGGGAACACTGTAGTCATGATGTCTGTTACTTTTCAGCCAGACTTTTCCTCCTACAAAGAAGGTTACTATACCTTGTGTAGTAGCAGAATACTGTTAAAAAGCAGCACATTTCAATAAATTAGTGTGGTTATTTTTTTCACTTTCTTTATAGTTTCATAGGTTTATAGGATGGTACTTGGCTATTCGCCCTAGGGCCTATACATGCCTAGCCATAACAATTCCTTGGCTATTTCTTCCCACAATATTTACTTCCCTGGACTCCTGCCTAGCAAGGTGACTGACATGATCCCTGGGGTGAATTTCCCTATCTTTTGGAAACACACACATATCACTAAAAACGCAAAAATTTTAATGAGTAAAGCTTTCGGGTTATCCACCCTTCATCAGTATATAAAATCAATGAATTCTCCATACTTTAAATAGACCTCTATTTAAAGTATGGAGAATTCATAGATTTTATGTACTGATGAAGGGTGGATAATCCGAAAGCTTTTAGCGTTTTTAGTGATTTGTGTGTGTTTCCAAAAGATTTTGTAGTTCCAACAAAAGTTTTGTTTGTGAATTTCCTATCTCCCATCCAATCATCAAGGTTCCTTTTGAAGAGGGCCAAAGAGGCGCTCTGCTTGACATGTATGGGCAGTCTATTCCAGAGGCTGGGGAGTCTCTGGGTCAGGAACCTATCCCTCCAGCAAGTTTTGTTTATTGTGATGACAAGGTTTAGATCCCTGGAGCATGTGGCTCTGAGGGATTGGGATTTCTTTAAGTGTAGCATGTCCGACAGCTCTGAGTTTGACATGGCCTTGTATGTTAAGCAGATATCGCCTCTGAGTAGACAATATGCAACAGAGTATAGCTGGAGTTTTTTTAGACGGTCAGCATAGGGCATCTGCTTTAGGCCTGTGATTCTTTTAGTGAGCTATTTCTGCAGCCATTCAAGTAATTGCAGATGTCTTGAGAGGTATATACCAAATGAAGCGTTGTATTCTATAATGGGTCTAATGAGGGATGAGTACAGTGGGACAATGACCTCCTTTTTTCTGGATAAAAAACCCTTAGTGATGAGGTGTGCCAGATAGAAGGATTTTCTGACTGTTGTGACAATGTGGTTATCGAAGGTGAGACCACTGTCTACCTGTGTCCCTAAGTCTCTTATCAGACTTTCGGTGTTTAGTGTACTGCCACGTATGTGTTAATTCATGGGTACATTTTTTTTCCCAAAGGGGATAACTATACATTTCTTGGCATTGAGTTGAGCCCATGGCTCTGGTACCAAGCATCTGGGCCTTTTGTAGAATATCCACATCATTTGGGGATTCAGTAATGGCAACCAGTTTGCAGTTGTCTGCGAACTTTGTTAGCCAGAGAGAAGTAGATGCCAAACAAGAGCGGTCCCAGGACTGAACCCTGAGGTACTCCACTTGTCAGTTGTCTGGAGCTGGATTTGGAGTTGGTTACTTTTACAGTGTGGGTTCTGTCAGTAAGCAAGTTGGCAAACCATCGAGTGACGTAGGGATTAATGCTCAGCTTAGTAAATTTATCTATGATTCTGGAGTGGGGGATCGTGTCGAAGGCCTTGGCGAGGTCGAGATAGGCGGTGTGGACTGCCTTACCCTCATCCACAGCTCTGGAGATTGATTCAAAAAAGTCAATCAGGTTCAGGAGACAAAATTGGCCATTCATGAACCCAAACTAGGTGTGGTCCAGTGTTTGAAGGTTGCCAATGTCTTTGTTCATAAGTTCCATGATAATACGTTCCATGGCCTTGCAGATCAGGCTCGTCAGACTGATGGGGAAGTAGTTCCCGGGATCCAAGGTGGATCCCCCCTTGTGGAGTGGGATAACTGTAGCTGTATGCCACTCAGTGGGCATGAAGCCTGAAGTGAGGCTATGATTAAACATGACACTTAGGTGAGGTGCCAGTTAATTTTGTAGTTCATGTAGTACACAGCCCGGGATGTCATCTGGTCCTATGGATGCTGTATTCTTAGCATTGCAGAGTGCAGTTTTTATCTGTGTGGCCATTATTACCGTAATTTGGCAATCTTTTGGTATTGAGATGGGCCCTTTATGGGGTGAGAGGGGGGGGGGTGAAGCTGGCACTGAACTGATCTACCAGGATATTGGTAATATCCTTGGGATCAGTATATTTAATGCCATTCTGTTGTGGCTCAGAGCAGATCTGAGCATTGCCATTTAGATTCCTGACATAGCTATAGAATGCCTTGTGGGTGTCTTTGGAATCTTTGGCAATTTTATTTTTGTAACTAGCTTTGGACGATTTTATGAGGGATCTCAGCTTCTTACTGAGGCTGGTAAGGGAGTTTTTTGCATCCTGGGATTTTCCTCTTTTCTGCAACAGTTTCTTCCTTTTGTTGTAAAGTTTGTTTATGGCAGGGGACCACCAGACTTGCTTCCTTTTTTTTTGGAGGAGAGTGTCTTGGTTCTATTTGGGATGGCATGATTCATGCACGAGTGGATGTGCTCATACAGTGCCTTAGTGTAGGATTCAGCAGTCGAACTTTCAGTTCCCGTCTGTATGGGTGTCATGAAGTTTGTCACTTCTGACTTGAGTAGCATAAAGTTGGCTTTGGAGAAGTTTTTTACTGAGGTTTCCTTACTGGGGGGTAGGGGGTGGGATGTGGATGTCAAGGCTTGATTAGCTTATGTTCAGACCTGACCAACGAGGGAGTGACCATAGGTGTGGCGCATTGATTTCCCATGTTGGTAATGACCAGGTCTAGGATATTGGAGCCCCTGGTGGGACTATGGACTAGATGATCCAGGGCATTGGAATTTATAAATGTCAAGAACTGTTGCTCAAAGGTGTTGGTACACGAGTAGTTTTCCCAGTTAATGGCAGGGTAGTTGAAACCACCCAGTATTAGGATGTTTGGTTGTATCTTAATATTTTGGAGTATGTTTAGAAATGTGCAAAGTACCTGTAATCACAGCTGCACAGGTAAAAAACACACTCTCCAAAGCCAAGAACACAGCATCCATGGGACCTGACAACATCCCAGGCTGCGTTCTACATGAACTACAGAATGAACTGGCACCCCACCTAAGCACCATGTTCAATCATAGCCTCACCTCAGGCTTTGTGCCCACTGAATGGCGCACAGCAACAGTTATCCCACTCCACAAAGGGGGAGCCACCACGGACCCCGGGAACTACCACCCCATTAGCCTGACAAGCTTGGTCTGCAAGGCTATGGAGCGTATTATCATGGAACTTATGAACAATGACACTGGTAATCTCCAAACAAACACTAGACCTACCCAGTTCGGGTCTACCCAGTTCGGGTTTGTAAAAGGCAGATCATGTCTCCTAAACCTGATAGACTTCTTTGAAGCGATCACCAAAGCTGTAGATGAGGGTAAGGTGGTACACACAGCCTATCTAGATCTCGCCAAGCTTTCGACACCATCCCCCACTCTGGAATTATAGACAAACCCACTAAACTAGGTATAAATCCCTATGTCACAAGATGTGTTGCCAAATGGCTCACTGACCAAACCCATACTGTGAAAGTAGCAGACTCTGAATCCAACTTCAGACCAGTGACAAGTGGAGTACCACAGGGTTCAGTCCTAGGTCCTCTCCTGTTTGGTATCTACTTCTCTGAAGTACAGGCTAACACAGAAGGTCTTTGGCTAACAAAGTTCGCAGATGACTGCAAACTAGGAACCATAATTAAATCTCCTGATGATGTGGACATCCTACAAAAGGGCCTCACTGAGACGGATGCCTGGTGTCAAAGCCATGGCCTCAAGCTCAACGCCAAAAAGTGCATTGTCATCCCTTTTGATAAAAACTCTGTACCCATGAACTACCACATAGGCAGTAGTCTACTTAACACCGAAAGTGTGATAAGAGACCTTGGGACACATGTGGACAGTAGTCTCTCCTTTGATAATCACATCGCCACAGTAGTCAGGAAATCCTTCTACGTGGCACACCTCATCACAAAAGGTTTCTCATCCAGGAAAAAAGAGGTCATTGTTCCCCTCTACTCATCACTCATTAGACCCATTATAGAATACAACGCCCCTTTTGGTATGTACCTCACAAGACATCTACAACAACTGGAAAGGCCACAGAAATACCTCACAAAGAGGATTACTGGCCTCAAACAGATGCCCTATGCAGACCGTCTCAAAAAACTCCAGCTTTACTCTGTCGCATATCACCTACTCAGAGGTGATCTCTGCCTAACATACAAAGCTATGTCAAACCCAGAGCTGTTGGACATGCTCCACGTGAAGAAATCCCAATCCCTCCGAGCAGCTACATGCTCTAGGGACCTAAACCTTGTCACCACAATAAACAGAACATGCCGGAGGGATAGATTCCTATCTCAGAGACTTCCCATACTCTGGAACAAACTACCTATCTATATCAAACAAAGTTCCTCATTAGCACTCTTCAAGAAAAATCTTGATGATTGGATGGGAGATAGGAAATTCACCCTGGGGAATCACTTCTGTGGCTCTGCTTGACAGGGGCAAAGGAAAATAATTTTCTTGGGTGGCAAAAGCCAGGGTACCGTTTGGCTAGGCTTATATAGGCCTTAGGGCCAATAGCCTAGTACCTACCTATGAATCTTGAGGCATGGTGGGGGATCTGCAGCAAGTTGCAATTTGGATTGCAGTCTTACCTAGTGTTAGTTGCACCTGGAGAATTTCAGATGCATTGTGTTGGGCAACTAGCCTGGTGGTGTGAATATCCTTGGTGAATATGGACACTTCCCTACCTTTAGTGTTTTGGTCCTGGTTTGG
The DNA here is from genome assembly GCF_019279795.1 of Protopterus annectens. Classification (NCBI taxonomy): domain Eukaryota; kingdom Metazoa; phylum Chordata; order Ceratodontiformes; family Protopteridae; genus Protopterus; species Protopterus annectens. Next base: position 14,659,389 of record NC_056741.1, on the reverse strand, counting down.
TGGCCGAAAAGTGTGGTAAGAGTTGTAGTCTGGTATTGCAGAGGTGCTCCCTGGAGCCTTGAACCAGGTCTCAGTTACTGCACAGATATCGATGTTCTCCATTTTTAGGAGTGCCTTGAGAGAGTGCATTTTGAGGTTTAGACTTCTAGCATTGAGCAGCATTACCTTCAGATTTTGCATGCTTGTACCCATTACGGTGGTGGTTTGGTCCTTTGAGCTTTGCCTAAAAAAGGCACAATATGGGGTGGCAAGAGCCTTAGGCAGTAACCTGAATCCCAGTGGTGACAGGTGCAGACCATCTCTGGCAAAGCATCGTGGTCTGTCGATCATGTCGTCCCAGGCAGACAGATACTGGATCCCCTTTGAATGACACTAGAAGCTTAGACAATTGTTGAAGTCAATCATTTTGTCCTTATACTGTGGTATCATTCTGGGTGAAGGCAGGATGCTACTCAGGGCTATGGTCATACCTGTCTGGACCACATGATCTGAGAGCTCTTCCATGTCTCTTTAAATGTAGTCCAGGGAGGTACGTCTCAAGTCATTCACTCCAACATGGACAATGACAGAGTCATATTTGTACTTGTTGTGGAGTGACTTGAGTGCATGTGTTATGTGGCGGATCCTGGCACCTGACAGGCAGCTGACTGTAATATTCTCCTTGTTCAGCCTGGTGAGTGGGACATCAGTGTGCCTGACTATAGAGTCACCTATGACTAAAGTGTTGGGTACATTGTCTTGCCTTAGGGGCTGTTGTTGGTTGGCACACTGGTGTTGTGAGCTATGTGACACTTTGGTTGTGATTGGTGTTTGTTTGCGTTTCAGCTTCAGAGGTCCTTCTCGCTTGGGCAGGTTACTGTTAAGGGCCTCCGCATATGTGGGTTTAGTGTTGCTATGTGTGGGTGTTGGTGGTGTGGGTTTAGAAGGGCTATGTGTGGGTTGAGGTGTAGTGCGGGTGTTAACCTTCTCCTCTTGAATGTCTAACACAATCTTGGCTGGAGAGAGCTTTGCTTCCAGTTTGGCTATGTAAGTGCATCTCTCACAGGTTGTAGTGTTAGGTGGTAGGAGGACACATCTCATCATGCACATATAGAGGTGGTTGCCCTTGAAGGGCAGTGGTGAGGAGTTAGGAGATGTTTTTTACATGATATATACATATATATATATATATATAGAGAGAGAGAGAGACACACACACACACATATATATATATATATATATATATATATATATACACATACATACACATATATCTATATATATATATAGATATATATATATATATATATCTATATATCTATATATATCTATATATTTATAAATATATATATTTAGTTATAATTTATATATAGATATATATATATATATATATATATATATATATATATATATATATATATAAATAGATACAGAGATAGATATGTATACAAATATATATATATATATATATATATATATACATGTGTATGTATATACAATATATATATATATATATATATATATACATATAGGAGGTTCGTAGACGATGTGATTATGGCATGGGATGGGACAGTTGAGGAACTGGACAGCTTTGTGGAATACTTAGAAAAAAACACCACTTTTTTAAAATTCACCTACGAACACTCCTATAGAGAAATTAATTTTCTGGATCTAACCTTATTCTATGACATCAATGAAAAGTTGTCCTTTAGATTATTCAGGAAACCATGCTGGAGGAATACTCTCCTAGAATATAGCAGCATGCATCCGAGATACATGTTCACAGGTATAATGAAAGGACAATTTGATAGGTTAACTAGGTTATGTAAGGACATAGACATTTTACACAGTGAAGCAGATTATATGGAGAGAATGTTTATAGCCAGAGGGTATAAGAGCTATTTAGTGAAAGACATGAGGAATCATGTTATATCTGATGGCAATAGACATATCACTTCAGGGGAGAACAACAAGAGACCCAAGAGAGCTAATAAGAGACAGTCCTTTGTGCATTATAGGCAGAATAAAATAGTCAATTACGTATCAAAATACACTAATGACATACATGAAATTAAGAAAATTATTAATAAACATTGGAATCTTCTTGGAATTACTGATGACATAAGGGAAATAGTAGGTGGAAAACCCAGTTTTGTTTTCAAGACCTGTGACAACTTGAAAATGATTTTTTCATATAATTCTAATGATATGATTCACACAGAAGAAGGCACACTAGGTAAAATAGGGACATTTTCATGCGATCATTGTAGTATGTGCCAATATATTAATTCCATTCAGGAGTATGAACATCCCAATGGACACTTCCGTTTCAAACCCAGAAGTTATACGAATTGTGATACTATGAACTTAGTCTATATGGCTAATTGTGATTTGTGCTCAGCGTTCTATGTTGGCCTCACGAAGAGGAAACTGAGAGAGCGCATATATAATCATATTTATGATATACGTAAGCAAAATGAGCCTAATGCTTTAGCCAAGCATATTATTCTTAACCCCACGCACAGATTTAAGTTCAGGGTACTACAACATATTAAAATAAGCCCGAGACTAGGAGATAATGAGAGAGCTTTAGCAAAGCTGGAAATGGAATGGATATTTAGATCCGGAGCACACAGACCCCCAGGCATAAATAATTATGTCTCTATAAAACCATTCTTAGAATAAAAGAAGACATATGTCCTAGTCGGGTCAGTGCAATTGACTATATAAGTCTTAGTTTTTGAATGTATACGTGATATGTTGTGACTATAGATTATAATAAATAATATAACAACAATTACTATTATTGCTTATTTTACATAATGTTCAAATATAAATATTATATGTATAAATAAAATTCTAGATGTAGGTTTCTCAGTTTTCATTGGAATATTCCTTTGAAACTGAATACAATGCTACTAGGAGAATACCCACATTGTTATGGATACATTTGAGTATTCTAGCATTTAATCATTAGAGAACCTACACAGGATTATAGAAAATGATATTATATATACAAAGCAGAAGGACTATATAAATATACTTAAATCAATTTTAGAGCCGATATCCAATTAAGAACGTTTAGGTGTTTAGTCTTAAGAGATTCCAAAGATGTTGATTTTGAGACGGATGTCTCTTGGCA
>NC_056741.1:14638768-14651268 GCF_019279795.1 Protopterus annectens | reverse complement strand
AACTGTACTATGTTCATCGTGTTTCACTGTTGCAGTCATTACTCTTGGGTTGAATTCCCAAAGCTGAGGTAGGGTGGCTGGTTTAAATAGGATTTGGAGAGGTTATGAGGCCCTGCAGAACTGCAGTGGCAAAGCCTGCTCTGGACTTAGAATAAAGAGGTAAGTGGTGGTGCTTTGTGAAGGTGTGCACTGAACTCCAAGTTGCAGCCTCTAAGATATCTTTGGTTGGTACTCCTCTGAGGAAGGCTGCTGAGGTGGCTGTTGCTCTGGTGGAATGAGGCCTAATGTCCTTAGGCACTGATTTGCCATGTTGGAGATAGCAGAAATGGAAGCAATGGCCTATCCATTTAGAATAGTCTGTTTTGAGATAGCCTTTCCTTGTGAACCTGCAGCATATGACACTAAAAGTTGCTCAGTCTTTTTGAAAGCTTTAGTTCTGTCCAAGTAGAATCTTAGCTGCCTGTGTATGTCCAAAGAATGCAGAATTTTTTCACCCTTGTTTTGTGGATTAGGATAAAAGGTTGGCAAGTGGATGGTTTTGTTGAGGGCCACACTGGACACCACCTTAGGCATGAATGTATGGTTTGTCCACAGAGAAACCCTGTCTGGAGGGAAAATGATGAAAGGTTCCATAGCCATGAGTGCTTGTAGCTCTGAGGCTCATCTTGCAGAGGTTATTGCTAGGAGCAGAGCTGTTTTCCAGGATAAGAATTTTATATCTGCTGTTGATGCTGGCTCGAAAGGAGGTAGTGTGAGTTTTTCCAAAACATAATTGAGGTCCCAGGCCGGAATTGGTGCTCTCCTTGGAGGCCTAATGTTTTTGGCCCCTCTGAGGTACTGCCTTAGTAAAGGATGAGAAAAAATAGGTGGTTCCGTATTGTAATGGGCTGAAATGGCAGTGGCATGAATCTTAATAGATGAGAAAGAAAGGCCTTTGTTTAGCATCTCACTTAGGTATTGTAAAATCTGAGGGATATTTGATACACTTGTGTCTAATCCTTGTTCCTGGTTCCAAGCAGAGAATCTCTTCCATTTTTCTGCATAAGATTTGCTGGTACTGGGCCTTCCGGCCTCCAAGATAATGTCCATAACGGCTTTTGTAAGTGGCATGCTCTGAATGGCTACATTATTCGCCATGCTGCCAGATTTAAGGTCTTGAGTTGGCTGTGCAGAATCTGACTGTTTTGTTGGGTCAGCAATTGAGAAGTTTGAGGCAATATCCATGCTGGACCTGGAGACAAGCTCTTCAGGATTGGGTACCAGTGCTGGTGTGGCCAGTCTGGTGCAATCAGGATCATGTTTGGCCTCTCTTGTCTGACCTTTAGGAGTACCCTGGGAAGGAGAGGCAGTGGGGGAAAGGCATATACTGTTAGATTTTTCCAGCTGAAGGATAGGGCGTCCACTTTCCATGCTTGTTTATGATAAATCCTTGTGCAAAATCTCTGTAATTGGCAGTTGTGAGGGGAGGCAAATAGATCTGTCTGGGCATCCCTATCTCCTTATTATCATGCTGAAGACTTGTGGATCCAGTTTCCATTCGTGGGGATCCATGAGGTTTCTGCTTAGTTCATCTGCCAGTGTGTTTGTTTTTCCTGGCAGGAATTGTGCTTGCAAGTGTACTTGAGATGCCAATGCTGTGTCCCATAGGGTCATTACTTGTCTGCAGAGGGGGTAGGAATGTGTACCTCCCTGCTTGTTTATGTACCACATAACCGTAGTGTTGTCTGTCTTTATCAGTAATTGTCCTGGTTGAAGCAGGTCCTTGAAAGCTGTCAGGGCATTTTGTACAGCTAGCATCTCTTTTTGATTGATGTGAAGATGCATCTGGTTTGCAGGCCATGTGCCCTGAATACATTTTCCCGCCATATGGGCTCCCCAGGCATAGTCTGATGCGTCCGTTGTCAGTGTCTGTCTGGCTGTGGGTAAAGTGAATGGCAGACCCTTGTTGTCGTGGCAGGCTTCTGTCCACCATCAAAACTCCTGTTGCTGGCAGGGGATGAGTGCAATTACTGTCTCCAGGCTGTGGCAGTGCTGAGTCCAAACACTTTTTAGATACCATTGTAGTTTCCTCATATGCAGTCTGGCATATGGAATTAGCAAATGCAGGATGCCATGAAACCCAAGACCTGCAGGATTTTCCTTGCAGATAAGTGGGGTTTTGTTGCCAAACTCTTGAAGTAAGTAGTCAGTTGCTTTTGTTTGTCTGGCATGAGATAAGCCATCTGGGCAGTTGTATTTAGGCTTGCACCCAGGAATATTTTCTCTTGAGAGGGCACTAGTTTTGATTTATTTTTGTTTACTGTGTACCCTAGGCCAATTAGTAATCTTTTTACAAACGCCAGATGTTTTAGAAGAATGTCTTTGTTCTCTGCTTGAATTAGGCAGTCGTCCAAGTAGGGATATATCTGAATTCCTTTTTGTCTGCAAAAACCAATTACTGGTGCCAGGCATTTTGTGAAGACCCTGGGCGCAGTAGATAAGCCAAATGGCAGTGCAGAGAATTGGTAATGCATTGAGCCAGCTATGAATCTGAGGTATCTTCTGCAAGATTGTCTGATTGGGACATGCAGGTATGCCTCTTTTAGGTCCAAAGTTACGAGCCAAGCCTTCTTGCCCAGCATGTAGCTGCTGCAGAGTCAGCATCTTGAATTTTGGAACTTCCAGAAATGTATTTAGTATAGACAGGTCCAGTATTGGTCTCCAGGTTTTGTCCTTTCTGGGTGCTAGGAAAAGTCTGGAGTAAAACCCTTGCCCCTGCTCTTGTTGCAGTACTTGCTGAATGGCCCTCATGTCCACGAGGGCTGTAATTTGTTTTTGTGCCTCTGCCCATTGATTGTGTGGCAGGTCTAGCATACCTTTTGACCTTGGTAGAGTGTGGAAATGGAACCTGTAGCCTTGGGACACTATGTTTAGGACCCATTTGTCTTGGGTAATCCTTTGCCAATTTGTGGAGAAAAGTGCTAGTTTTCCCCCTAAGGGGGCTGCCAAAAGAAAAGTGTTTGGATCTGGTAGAGGAAAGTCATTGGGACTGTTTCCTGTAAGGTTGTGATTTGTCTTCTCCGCTTTTGGAGGTAGGAGCACTCCATTGTTTAGGCCTGTATGAGCCTTGGGGCTGACCTCTGCCTCTGGGACGCCTGTATCTGCCTCTTTGTGGTCTGTCTGACACTGGAAAGGACCAATTTTTAGAAGGCCAGTTTCTGCTAAATTTGGGTGGCTGTACCTGTAAGAAATCCTTGACTGTCTGCATGGATTTTGCTTTATCCTCCATTTTTTTCAATACCTCTTCTGCTTTAGAACCAAACAAAGTATCATGCTGTAATGGTGCATCTAATAATTTTGCTTTAACACGATCAGGCAGATTTTGTTCCTTTAACCAAGCATGCCTTCTAATAACAGAACCTGTAACAGCGGCCCTGCAGGAGGCCTCCAGTGAATCATAACCACATTGCAAAGTATGCTTTCCCACTTGTTCAGCTGCATGCAACATATCCTGCAATTCCTTGTTTTCTGAACATTCAGTATTTGTCAACATTTTCTGTTTAAGCAGTGACATTAAATATTGCTGATATTTAAGCATATGAAACTGACAATTTAAGGCCCTTACAGCCAGAGTAGCAGAAGTGTAGACTTTTTTCCCCCATCTGTCTAGAGCCCTGGAATCCCTATCAGAGAGGACAGGGTTTTTTGCAGTGGAAGCTTTAACCCCCTTGGGACCTTGTGATATAGTTTCTGGGTCAGCACTGGGGTTTCTATACAGGAATTTATGAGGATCCTGAACCCTGTAGTATCTGTCTGGCTTAGCAGGTGCAGGGGGTAGAGAGTCTGGGGACAGGCCGGACTCTGAGAATACATCGTTCACAATGTCTAGTACAGGTGGAATAGCAAGGGGTCTGTGCTGAGGAAGTAGAAGAAAGTCTCTGAGCCTTTTCTTAGATTCAGAATAATCTTGGCTCTCCCAGTGGAAATGTTCCCTCATGGTATGCAGGCTTTCCCCAAAAGAATAATCCTCAGGAGGAGAGGCTGAAGGAATGGATTCTTCAGCATCAGAATCCTCATAGGGAAGCATGGAGTAATCTTGTTCAGAAGAGGAATCAGAGGAAATAGAAATCTGATCAGAAGAATCATACTCTGTCTCTTGCCTATGTCTCTTATCAGGAGGGGGATGGGAACCCCTGATCAAAGTAATTAGGTCTTCAGCCATTTTGAGCATCTGTTTTTTAGGCATGGTAGTCTGAGTAGGAGAATGCTGTACTTGTTTCTTTGGCTTTATTGCTGCTTTAGTCTTTGTCCTTGAAACTGAGGATGGCTTTATATATAGTTGTGTAGGTCTGAAGACACCCTCAGAAGCTGATGCCTGCTCCGTGGCTCCGGACCCATCTGAGGGAATGATTTCCGAGTGCCCAATACCTTGAGTATCCAGAGGCCCAGTCGGCTCCACGTGGGAGTCGGAAGCGGCCTGTGGCTCTGAGGTAGCGGGCACCAGGGGCTGCGAAAGTGCCTCAATGAGAACCGGCAAACCGGCGAACCGGTGACTGGCCTAGAAGAGGAATTTGTCATTGGTTTTGGAACTCGGATGCCTATCCTTTTCCTTATCCTTGCGTTTTTTGTAAACTGCAGTTGTCAGCTGATCCGACGTCATTATATAGTTAAATCTTCGACCAAAGTAATGAAAAGCAAAATCAAACTGACGTTTGATAGTGCATTGGTTAAATCTAGCACAAAACCAACAGCTAGCAACGTTGTGATCAGGACCTAGGCAAGGAATACAGTAAGAGTGAAAATCCTTATGAGGTATTTGCTTCCCACAAGAAATACAATTGTTAACTTTTTCTGACATCGGTCTGGAGCAAGAAAAAAGTTTCCCCAATGGGGTACTTAGCTTTAATGAAGACTTCGGATCTGAAATTCTGATTTGAAAATCTCAGGAGTCGGCCGACTGGCACTTGCGAACTGCTTTTGCTTCGGGCACCGCGCGTCAAGTAAGACTGGAGAAAATGGCATCGGCTGCTTCTTTTATACCCCTGGTGCACTGACGTCAGGGAAGAGGCGACAGCAACCGACGCCGGACCTAGACTTTGGAATCTGGCCAACTGCGGGTAGCCTGCCGGCAGGATAACCCAAGAGTAATGACTGCAACAGTGAAACATGATGAACATCAGGCTTGAACCCTGTACATTGGGCCCAGGTGGCAAGAGCCTGCAGATTTTTCCCTCATACTTGTTCTGTTCGTCATAAAATCTGTCGTTTCTGTATGGGTCCTTGCAAAGTCAGTAGTGCATTAGTGCAGTCAGTAGTGCAGTGGTAGCATTGCTGCCTGACAGCTACAGGTTCTCTGGTTTGATTTTTAGCTGGGGTGCCTTCTGTGTGGAGTCTGCATGTCCTCCCTGTGTTTGTGTGGGTTACCTCTGGTGTCCTCCCATCTTACAAAGACATGTGTCTGTCTGGAGTGCTTCTCCCTGGGCCTCTGCTGAAAATTGGCTTTTGTTCCAAGTCAGACTTTCCTGGTTAAAAAAAAGATAAATAAAAATGACAAGCATTTGAATTTCAGACTTCATATTCTTCAGAAAGTACATGGTAACACAAAAGCTTGTACCCAAGCAATTTTCTAAGTTTATAAGATGGATATTTGAAATTTGTCCCTATTTTTGGGACTGTATTCCCCCATTATTGGCTCCATTCAGGTTTTTTTGTGCTAAGGTTGAGAGCTATGGTGAGAAATGAATTCAATGAATATGTTTGGGGGCTGTATTCCCCCATTATTGGCTTTGTTCAGGTGTTTTGTACTAAGACGTTGACAGCTATCATGAGAACTGAATTCACTAAATGGTAGCCATTTAAGTTTCATTCTTCCTCTCTTTCACAAAACAGCAGATTTGGCATCGTGGTATGTTGCTCTGTTTTGCACAGGGTCCTGGGTTCAAGTCTTGGCAGTGAAATGTATGCTGGTAACACAGCATTTTATTGTAGCAACTTTCCAACATTATACAAGCAATGTTTAAAATATGTCCCTGTTTTTTAGGCATTTGTCCAGCCCCCACCCCAATACATTTTGGCTTTTTTTTTCAGATTTCTTGTGCTGCAAAGTTCAGAGATACAGCTGAGTGAGTAGATTTTACAAGGAGCCGAGAGCTGCAGGGGAGCAAAAAGTTTAGTGCTGCTTATGCTGAGTCTACTTGCATTGTTAATAGCACAACAGTTAGTGTACATGCTTTTGATGCAGAAGGCTGTGGGTTCTACTCCCACAGTAGATAGATGCATTGCTGATACTGTACTGTGTTGCAAAGGGGATGGATGATGCACTCCTTTTTGGCAAAGATACCTAGTAACTATTAACCTGTTATCAGTTTGCCATCCATTCCCTATTGCAATATTACTAGCTTATCATTTTATTAGTGTTGTTGTTGTTTTTCTTTCGGCTTTTCCTGGTTAGGGGTTGCCACAGTGGAAATCCAGTCCGCTAATGATTGGCAGTAGATTTTTTTATGGGTGCCGAGGTGCCAGCTCGACCCCAACCTTCAACGAAGAAATGCCCATTCTACGCATGTCTTTCGAATGCCACTCGACAGCAGGGAGGACATGCAGACTCCACACAGAAGCCGCTCCAGCCGAGAATCAAACAGGAGAACCTCTTGTAAGATAGGTAATTTATTCCTCAAGGGCAACAGGCACTTTATTTGTAGATGAAACAATGAAATATAAAGTTGTTTGCTAGCAGTAACCTCTTCATTAGTTACAGATCTCTTTAATGTGGAATTATTTATATGACTTTTAATTCTTCAGAGATTGTGCATATGTACTGATACTGGTGGACTGTAGAAGTTTGAGTAGACTTTTATGCTGGAAATGTTCTGAATTGGTTAGTTTTGTCATTATTGGTGCATGCATTTTGTTTCATTGTTTCCTGGAAAAAATTCAAAACAATAAATTTAAAATGCCCTCTAAAACTGTACTGTATTGTACAAGGTATATAATTCAATACAATCAGGAAGGTGTATGAAAGAGCATGTGTATGTTTCGTGTGCAAGGGGCCTGTGATTTGAAAACAGCCCAAATCCAAAGTTAATCTTTATCTGCCACTGGCAAAATGTATTTTCTTTGAATGTGGGTTTCAATGCTGTTTCAATGAATGTGAGTTTCAAGGGCAGAGAAGTTTTAATGTTAAGTCTGTCTTCATTGTGAGACTGCATTGCTTTGTTTAGCAGATATCTATTAGTGTTTGTGCTGTAAAATGCAAAATAAAACTTTCAAATGAAGTCCAAATCATCGCAGAAGTAAAGCAGTATGCACATTAATGTTTATGGTAAATGGGGTGAAATAGCCAAGTAATGGTTCGTTGGAATTGCTGCAGGGGGGAGGCTCTATTCAACCTTGATTTTGTGAGGGGGGGAAGGGCAGCAAACTCAAAGAAAGCCCCGGCTGAACTATACCTCTCAAATGTCCAGATTTTTGCAGAATGAATAGATTTTTGCTTCTTATTTTTGGTTTGTTCCTCATAAAATTTGTGGTTTTCTGGCAAATCATTTAGGAATGCAGTCACTAAATAATGACAGACACTGAGTTTCAGACTTCATAACCTTCAGAAAAATGCATGCTAAAGCAAGATCTGTTATTCTATCAACTGTCTCGGTTTATACAAGAGTAATTTTTAGTACTGTTTATATGTTCCCCCAGTACATTTGGCCTAGTCCAGATTTCCTGCATTAACAGGTTGAGAGGTACGTGCAAATAAATTGCTTTATAGAATTAGGCATATCTAAACCTATTAACTGTCCCCGATTTTGGCTCAAAATGTTGCTCTTACCCTAATAATCCCTCCACAAAAAGGCAATTTTGGAAGAAAACATGCAGGGTTTACAAATAATAAATAACTGTAATAATCAGAGTTATAGATTACTTTTATTTCAGAAATGCATGTAGATTCTTTTATTTTGTCAGCTGCTCAAGTTAGTAGTACTAATATGAAAAAGTGGCCCTTCTTTGACCGGTTCCTAGCTGTATTGTGTGGCTATTTTACATTTTTGCATCACATTTTTGGTCCATTTTTCATAAAATTTTGTTTTTTTAACAAATTGGTGGCAAATCATTAAAGACTGAAGTTAGAAAATAATGACAGACATTTCAGTTTCAGATTTCATTCCCTTCAGAAAATTCATACTAATGCAAGACCTACTATTATCTTTCTAAGTTTATAAGAGCAATATTTAAAATTTGTCCTTATTTTTGGGCCTTTGTCCCACTTCTATGTATGGCTTTGTCCAGATTTCTTGCTCTGAGGTTGAGAGGTATGACAAATGTGTCAGGGCCACCACAGTCAGCCAGAGACATTTAAAATTGTGACATACTTGTTGCACCCCACTCCCCTATGTAGTGACTCTGGATGTGTCCAAGCAAGGCAAGGAACAGTTATGTAGTGTAAATATGCAGAGTATCCCCCCATCCAAGGTAGACATAAGTACTACACTGGCTTTTCATCTGTCCTTGATTTTGCAGAATGTTCTGGTTTCTGCCATATTTTTATACTGTTGATTTATGCTTATTATTATTCAGAAAGTGCTTGTTGCTTGTGTTTACGTAGCAATGCTTTAATGACCATCAGGTAAGCTTGTCTGAGACTGTAAGATGCAAGTAAGTTTTAATAAGCATACTGTTTAAGAATTGCCAAAATTTAAAGCCTTTCTGTTGCTGCCATGCAGAGAATACCTACATAACTAGATAACGTATAAGCCTTGGGTATTGAAATGCATATGACAGTATTTGTAATAAAGGACAGGATTACATTATTGTAAGAAGCACGTTATATTTGTTTGAGACTTGCAGTCATCTTTGCAGGCTTTACCTGCAAACTAAACAGAATGCCAATCTGCCGTGTGTGGTCCATAACCTGTGCAGTAATCCTTTAAGCAATGTATGTTGAGCTTGTTTCTTGTTTGCTTTTCATTTTTTACTTTGATCATGTTTTCCCCATGAAACAATTAGATAGTTGTTGTCAGGCAGCATGTCTTTTTGGATAAGAAACATTTTTACAAGTGGGGGTATCACAGAGATTGCTACTTTTAGCATGTTACTTGGTACTTTAATAAAGCTGAATATAAATTATAATTAGAACTGCAGTGCAAGGAGAAGTGGTTTGAATCGAGTGCTGCTTGTTTTTCTTATACTTGATTTTGACTGGTATTCCAGTAATGTATTTAAAAAGTAATTTGTTTTTTCATGCCTCACAACCTTTTTGTTTCCATCTAGATGTTAAGTAAGCTGACATGCAGCCAATGCATTGAAATATTTTTTTTCTTCTACACTTCATTTTGTCTTGATTGGATTCTCATAATGATGGTTTGGCACCCAGGGCAGAGTATTTAATTAAAGTTACAGTTTTTGTGGTTTTGAGCATAGCTCCTACCCTTTCTGGATCGCCACACCCATTCCCATTGACCCCACCCATTCAGCTGTCTCCTGCAGCCCCCCTTTGATTTGAAGTCACCAGCTGGCACTGCCTAATAGCAGCCACATGTTCCTTAACTCAATCAGAAAGCTTTCTGATCGTTTTCACAATCAAAAATTCAGGACAGGTGTTACAGACCGCTGCGTAAACTACCATGGAGGAATGGCAATCAAAATGTCTATTAAATGAGACAAAGAAATTACAGGATACACATTTATATGCATTTCCTATGTACATTACAGAGCACGGTTTTACTTTACAGTATTAGTTCTGACAACGTTATAGAATGAAAGCGCTAAACAGTTTTGCCTCAGTGTCATTTCTCTTTTTTATTTTTGATATTTACAAAATCATTTTTTGCACATAATATATATATGTATATATATATATATATATATATATATATATATATATATATAAATAAAAAAAATATGCATAATATATATATATATATATATATATATATATATCTATATATATATCTATATGCACACACACACACACACACACACACACACACACACACACACACACACATATATATATATATATATATATATATATATATATATATATATATATATATATATATATATATATATATATATACAAACGCACACACACACACATATATATATATATATATATATATATATATATATATGCACATATATACAGTGGATATAAAAAGTGTACACACCCCTGTTAAAATGCCAGGTTTTTGTGATATAAAAAATGAGACCACAATAAATCATTTCAAAACTTTTCCCACCTTTAATGTGACCTATAACCTTTACAATTCAATTGAAAAACAAACAAATCTGGGGGAATAAATATAAAAAATAAAAAAACATACGATAAGCTGTTTGCATAAGTGTGCACACCCTTAAACTAGTACTTTGTTGAAGCACCTTTCGATTTATTTACAGCATTCAGTCTTCTTGGGTACACACCTGCCATCAATTAAAGAGACTAATTAACCCCAAATAAAGTTCAGCTGTCCTAGTAAAAGCCATGGTTCACAGACAGCTTACAAAGCATCAAAGGGATCTCATTGTTGAAAGGTATCAGGCAGGAGAAGGGTACAAAAAATGTCCACAGCATTGGATATACCATGGAACACAGTGAAGACAGTCATCTAAAAGTGGAGAAAATATGGGACAACAGTGACATTGCAAAGAACTGGATGCCCCTCCAAAATTGATGAAAAGACAAGATGAAAACTAGTCATGGAGGGTGCCAAAAGACCTAAAGGAACACTGAAGGAGCTGCAGGAATTTCTGGCGAGTACTGGTTGTGTATTACATGTGACAACAATCTCCCATATTCTCCATATGTCTGGGCTACAAGGTAGGGTTGCAAGACGGAAGCCTTTTCTAACAGAGAAAAACATCCAGGCCAGGTTAAAATTTGCAAAACAATATATCAAGTCTCCCAAAACATGTGGGAAAATAAGAAGTTATGTCTGATTCAGACATCTCTTTCTTAGTGGCCGCCACCACCACCATAGTGTCTACGGGAACTCCTTTAGTAAGGTAGGCTTTATCTTGGGGGGCTGTCATGTATTTGTTGGATTTACACGGGACTGGTTCCACTGTATCAGGTGTTTCCCAAGCCCTCCGAGCTACTAGGTCCATAAGATCGTCAAAGGGAGGAGTCACCCAGGAGGTAGAAGGTTGAGTCCCAAATGCCTTCAGTAAAACCGATTCATCCGCAGAAGGGGTAAGGGTTTGCCAGTCCCCTCTTTGCTTCAGGATTTCCAAAATGTCTGCGAAGGAGACATCCTCAGAGGTGGACCTTGGGGACCCTTCTGTTTCATCTAAATCAGTGTCAGATGTAAGAGATTCCTGAGGGGAATCTATGTGCCTCCTCTTGCACAGTCGTTTCCTCGGAACATCCTCAGTGGGAGCTTCTGGGGATGCATCTGAGGAACCAGAGTCTCCCTGTGGGGATTTCTGAGGCAATGGGTCTCGACGCTTGGTAGGTACCGAAGGTACAGAAGCAGAACGCGGACCTTTTGGGGAAGGAGATAAAGAAGCCGATGAAGTCAGTGTCTGATCCGACAAGACCTTCCTCATGATGTCAAAGGCACCGGTGCCCCGACCCGAAGACCCGACCCGATCCGAAGAAGGAGGTCGTTTCTCCGGAATCGGAACCATGGGCTCCGACACCGAGGACGGATCCGAACTGATCTGAGCCGAGGCACCGAGAGGAAGAGTCGGAACCGAAATCCCGGTTCGACTATTCCCCCCGGAACCCAGGAAAGATGTTCGGCTCCGAGACTCTCCGGCTGGTTCCGAAGGAGTCGAGGTCAACGGAGCTGATAGCACTACTGGAGGCTTCGGCACCGAGGGCTCTACAATCATCAGTTCTTCAACTCCTAACACCGATGACTCGACGGGTCTCGGAGGAGGAAGTGTCGAGGGAGTTGGAATGGGTTCGAGTTTCGAAACCAACTGGGACGAAACTTCGAGTAATTTTGAGAAAGCCAAGTTCTCCATAAGCTTCTGTACCACTCTGTCCACATTGGAGTTGGAAATGGGCCTCGAAGAACGGGTTGAAGGAATCGAAGCCGTCACCGAGCGAAGGATAGTAGATGGTGGTACCTCTGTTACCGGCTCCAAGACCTGAGCCTCGTGCAGAGATAAGGTCTCGACACTCGGCCCTGAAGTCATAGGAGCCGGTGTCCGAATTTGAAAAGAAGTGCTCGGAGCCGATGACTTGGGCTCCGACACTCTTGAAGACTTCGATCCCTTTGAAGACTTCGAAACCTGTTCAGCCTTGTCCAGGGCTTCTTGAAATTCAGGTTTGATTAGACCTCTGTCCACTAACTTCCTGCATCTTTCCAGCATGACCCTCCCATTAAAGGAATGACAGATGGAACAGTCTTTCTGCAAGTGGAGAGGGCCAAGAAAGTAGACGCAGGAAGAATGGTTGTCAGTAATGGACATCTTCTGTCCACACTGACACCTCTTGAAACCACTCTTAGTCTTTTCTGACATTTTAATAAAAGACAGCACTATATAGAAAAGAAAAAAAATTTTTTTTTTTACAACTACCA